>NW_022264147.1:42500-75000 GCF_002021735.2 Oncorhynchus kisutch | reverse complement strand
GTACTGAGTCCTGTTCTCTACCTCCAGCTCTGGGAGGTGGGTTACTTGAGTCCTGTTCTCTACCTCCAGCTGTAGGAGGTGGTACTGAGTCCTGTTCTCTACCTCCAGCTGTGGGAGGTGGTACTGAGTCCTGTTCTCTACCTCCAGCTGTCGGGAGGTGGTACTGAGTCCTGTTCTCTACCTCCAGCTGTGGGAGGTGGTACTGAGTCCTGTTCTCTACCCTCCAGCTCTGGGAGGTGGTACTGGAGTCCTGTTCTCTACCTCCAGCTGTAGGAGGTGGTACTGGAGTCCTGTTCTCTACCTCCAGCTCTGGGAGGTGGTACTGAGTCCTGTTCTCTACCTCCAGCTGTGGGAGGTGGTACTGAGTCCTGTTCTCTACCTCCAGCTGTAGGAGGTGGTACTGAGTCCTGTTCTCTACCTCCAGCTCTGGGAGGTGGTACTGAGTCCTGTTCTCTACCTCCAGCTGTGGGAGGTGGTACTGAGTCCTGTTCTCTACCTCCAGCTCTGGGAGGTGGTACTGAGTCCTGTTCTCTACCTCCAGCTGTGGGAGGTGGTACTGAGTCCTGTTCTCTACCTCCAGCTGTGGAGGTGGTACTGAGTCTGTTCTCTACCTCCAGCTCTGGGAGGTGGTACTGAGTCCTGTTCTCTACCTCCAGCTGTGGGAGTGGTACTGAGTCCTGTTCTCTACCTCCAGCTCTGGGAGGTGGTACTGAGTCCTGTTCTCTACCTCCAGCTGTGGGAGGTGGTACTGAGTCCTGTTCTCTACCTCCAGCTGTGGGAGGTGGTACTGAGTCCTGTTCTCTACCTCCAGCTGGGAGGTGGTACTGAGTCCTGTTCTCTACCTCCAGCTGTGGGAGGTGGTACTGAGTCCCTGTTCTCTAACCCTCCAGCTGTGGGGAGGGTGGTACTGAGTCCTGTTCTCTACCTCCAGCTCTGGGAGGTGGGGTACTGAGTCCTGTTCTCTACCTCCAGCTCTGGAGGTGGTACTGAGTCCTGTTCTTCTACCTCCAGCTGTGGGAGGTGGTACTGAGTCCTGTTCTCTACCTCCAGCTGTGGGAGGTGGTACTGAGTCCCTGTTCTCTACCTCCAAGCTGTAGGGAGGTGGTACTGAGTCCTGTTCTCCTACCTCCAGCTGTAGGAGGTGGTACGGAGTCCTGTTTCTCTACCTCCAGCTCTGGGAGGTGGTAACTGAGTCCTGTTCTCTACCTCTCAGCTCTGGGAGGTGGTACTGAGTCCTGTTTCTCTACCTCCAGCTCTGGGAGGTGGTACTGAGTCCTGTTCTCTACCTCCAGCTCTGGTAGGAGGTGGTACTGAGTCCTGTTCTCTACCTCCAGCTGTGGGAGGTGGTACTGAGTCCTGTTCTCTACCTCCAGCTGGTGGGAGGTGGTACTGAGTCCTGTTCTCTACCTCCAGCTCTGGGAGGTGGTACTGAGTCCTGTTCTCTACCTCCAGCTCTGGGAGGTGGTACTGAGTCCTGTTCTCTACCCCAGCTCTCGGGAGGTGGTACTGAGTATCCGTTCTCTACCTCCAGCTCTGGGAGGTGGGTACTGAGTCCTGTTCTCTACCTCCAGCTCTGGGAGGTGGTACTGAGTCCTGTTCTCTACCTCCAGCTGTGGGAGGTGGTACTGAGTCTGTTCTCTACCTCCAGCTCTGGGAGGTGGTACTGAGTCCTGTTCTCTACCTCCAGCTTAGGAGGTGGTACTGAGTCCTGTTCTCTACCTCCAGCTGTAGGAGGTGGTACTGAGTCCTGTTCTCTACTCCAGCTGTGGGAGGTGGTACTGAGTCCTGTTTCTCTACCTCCAGCTGTAGGAGGTGGTACTGAGTCCTGTTCTCTACCTCCAGCTGTGGGAGGTGTACTGAGTCCTGTTTCTCTACCTCCAGCTGTGGGAGGTGGTACTGAGTCCTGTTCTCTACTCCAGCTGCTGGGAGGGTGGTACTGAGTCCTGTTCTCTACCTCCAGCTGTGGGAGGTGGTACTGAGTCCTGTTCTCTACCTCCAGCTCTGGGAGGTGGTACTGAGTCCTGTTCTCTACCTCCAGCTCTGGGAGGTGGTACTGAGTCCTGTTCTCTACTCCAGCTGTGGGAGGTGGTACTGAGTCCTGTTCTCTACCTCCAGCTTGGGAGGTGGTACTGAGTCCTGTTCTCTACCTCCAGCTGTGGGAGGTGGTACTGAGTCCGTTCTCTACCTCCAGCTCTGGGAGGTGGTACTGATCCGTCTCTACTCCAGATCTGGAGGTGGTAACTGAGTCCTGTCTATACCTCCAGCTGTGGGAGTGGTACTGAGTCCTGTTCTCTACCTCCAGCTGTGGGAGGTGGTACTGAGTCCTGTTCTCTACCTCCAGCTGTGGGAGGTGGTAATGAGTCCTGTTCTCTACCTCCAGCTCTGGGAGGTGGTACTGAGTCCTGTTCTCTACTCCAGCTGTGGAGGTGGTACTGAGTCCTGTTCTCTTACCTCCAGCTCTGGGAGGTGGTACTGAGTCCTGTTCTCTACCTCCAGCTGTGGGAGGTGGTACTGAGTCCTGTTCTCTACCTCCAGCTGTGGGAGGTGGTACTGAGTCCTGTTCTCTACCTCCAGCTGTAGGAGGTGGTACTGAGTCCTGTTCTCTACCTCCAGCTCTGGGAGGTGGTACTGAGTCCTGTTCTCTACTCCAGCTGTGGGAGGTGGTACTGGAGTCCTGTTCTCTACTCCAGCTGTGGGAGGTGGTACTGAGTCCTGTTCTCTACCTCCAGCTGTGGGAGGTGGTACTGAGTCCTGTTCTCTACCTCCAGCTGTGGGAGGATGGTACTTGAGTCCTGTTCTCTACCTCCAGCTCTGGGAGGTGGTACTGAGTCCTGTTCTCTACCTCCAGCTGTTGGGAGGTGGTACTGAGTCCTGTTCTCTACCTCCAGCTGTGGGAGGTGGTACTGAGTCCTGTTCTCTACCTCCAGCTTGGGAGGTGGTACTGAGTCCTGTTCTCTACCTCCAGCTGTGGGAGGTGGTACTGAGTCCTGTTCTCTACCTCCAGCTGTGGGAGGTGGTACTGAGTCCTGTTCTCTACCTCCAGCTGTGGGAGGTGGTACTGAGTCCTGTTCTCTACCTCCAGCTGTGGAGGTGGTACTGAGTCCTGTTCTCTACCTCCAGCTCTGGGAGGTGGTACTGAGTCCTGTTCTCTACCTCCAGCTGTGGGAGGTGGTACTGAGTCCTGTTCTCTACCTCCAGCTGTGGGAGGTGGTACTGAGTCCTGTTCTCTACCTCCAGCTGTGGGAGGTGGTACTGAGTCCTGTTCTCTACCTCCAGCTGTGGGAGGTTGGTACTGAGTCCTGTTCTCTACCTCCAGCTGTGGGAGGTGGTACTGAGTCCTGTTCTCTACCTCCAGCTGTAGGAGGTGGTACTGAGTCCTGTTTCTCTACCTCCAGCTCTGGGAGGTGGTACTGAGTCCTGTTCTCTACCTCCAGCTGTGGGAGGTGGTACTGAGTCCTGTTCTCTACCTCCAGCTGTAGGAGGTGGTACTGAGTCTGTTCTCTACCTCCAGCTGTGGGAGGTGGTACTGAGTCCTGTTCTCTACCTCCAGCTGTGGGAGGTGGTACTGAGTCCTGTTCTCTACCTCCAGCTGTGGGAGGTGGTACTGAGTCCTGTTCTCTACCTCCAGCTGTGGGAGGTGGTACTGAGTCCTGTTCTCTACCTCCAGCTGTGGGAGGTGGTACTGAGTCCTGTTCTCTACCTCCAGCTGTGGGAGGTGGTACTGAGTCCTGTTCTCTACCTCCAGCTGTGGGAGGTGGTACTGAGTCCTGTTCTCTACCTCCAGCTGTGGGAGGTGGTACTGAGTCCTGTTCTCTACCTCCAGCTGTAGGAGGTGGTACTGAGTCCTGTTCTCTACCTCCAGCTCTGGGAGGTGGTACTGAGTCCTGTTCTCTACCTCCAGCTGTGGGAGGTGGTACTGAGTCCTGTTCTCTACCTCCAGCTGTAGGAGGTGGTACTGAGTCCTGTTCTCTACCTCCAGCTCTGGGAGGTGGTACTGAGTCCTGTTCTCTACCTCCAGCTGTAGGAGGTGGTACTGAGTCCTGTTCTCTACCTCCAGCTGTGGGAGGTGGTACTGAGTCCTGTTCTCTACCTCCAGCTGTGGGAGGTGGTACTGAGTCCTGTTCTCTACCTCCAGCTGTGGGAGGTGGTACTGAGTCCTGTTCTCTACCTCCAGCTGTGGGAGGTGGTACTGAGTCCTGTTCTCTACCTCCAGCTCTGGGAGGTGGTACTGAGTCCTGTTCTCTACCTCCAGCTCTGGGAGGTGGTACTGAGTCCTGTTCTCTATCCAGCTATGGGAGGTGGTACTGAGTCCTGTTCTCTACCTCAGCTGTGGGAGGTGGTACTGAGTCCTGTTCTCTACCTCCAGCTCTGGGAGGTGGTACTGAGTCCTGTTCTCTACCTCCAGCTGTGGGAGGTGGTACTGAGTCCTGTTCTCTACCTCCAGCTGTGGGAGGTGGTACTGAGTCCTGTTCTCTACCTCCAGCTGTGGGAGGTGGTACTGAGTCCTGTTCTCTACCTCCAGCTGTGGGAGGTGGTACTGAGTCCTGTTCTCTACCTCCAGCTGTGGGAGGTGGTACTGAGTCCTGTTCTCTACCTCCAGCTGTGGGAGGTGGTACTGAGTCCTGTTCTCTACCTCCAGCTGTGGGAGGTGGTACTGAGTCCTGTTCTCTACCTCCAGCTGTGGGAGGTGGTACTGAGTCCTGTTCTCTACCTCCAGCTGTGGGAGGTGGTACTGAGTCCTGTTCTCTACCTCCAGCTGTGGGAGGTGGTACTGAGTCCTGTTCTCTACCTCCAGCTGTGGGAGGTGGTACTGAGTCCTGTTCTCTACCTCCAGCTGTGGGAGGTGGTACTGAGTCCTGTTCTCTACCTCCAGCTGTGGGAGGTGGTACTGAGTCCTGTTCTCTACCTCCCAGCTGTGGGGAGGGTGGTACTGAGTCCTGTTCTCTACCTCCAGCTTGTAGGAGGTGGTACTGAGTCCTGTTCTCTACCTCCAGCTGTGGGAGGTGGTACTGAGTCCTGTTCTCTACCTCCAGCTGTGGGAGGTGGTACTGAGTCCTGTTTCTCTACCTCCAGCTGTAGGAGGTGGTACTGAGTCCTGTTCTCTACCCCCAGCTGTAGGAGGTGGTACTGAGTCCTGTTCTCTACCTCCAGCTCTGTGGAGGTGGTACTGAGTCCTGTTTCTCTACCTCCAGCTCTGGGAGGTGTACTGAGTCCTGTTCTCTACCCCCAGCTGTAGGAGGTGGTACTGAGTCCTGTTCTCTACCTCCAGCTGTGGGAGGTGGTACTGAGTCCTGTTCTCTACCTCCAGCTCTGGGAGGTGGTACTGAGTCCTGTTCTCTACCTCCAGCTGTGGGAGGTGGTACTGAGTCCTGTTCTCTACCTCCAGCTCTGGGAGGTGGTACTGAGTCCTGTTCTCTACCTCCAGCTCTGGGAGGTGGTACTGAGTCCTGTTCTCTACCCCCAGCTGTAGGAGGTGGTACTGAGTCCTGTTCTCTACCTCCAGCTGTGGGAGGTGGTACTGAGTCCTGTTCTCTACCTCCAGCTCTGGGAGGTGGTACTGAGTCCTGTTCTCTACCTCCAGCTGTGGAGGTGGTACTGAGTCCTGTTCTCTTACCTCCAGCTCTGGGAGGTGGTACTGAGTCCTGTTCTCTACCTCCAGCTCTGGGAGGTGGTACTGAGTCCTGTTCTCTACCTCCAGCTGTGGGGAGGTGGTACTGAGTCCTGTTCTCTACCTCCAGCTCTGGAGGTGGTACTGAGTCCTGTTCTCTACCTCCAGCTGTGGGAGGTGGTACTGAGTCCTGTTCTCTACCTCCAGCTGTGGGAGGTGGTACTGAGTCCTGTTCTCTACCTCCAGCTCTGGGAGGTGGTACTGAGTCCTGTTCTTCTACCTCCAGCTCTGGGAGGTGGTACTGAGTCCTGTTCTCTACCCCCAGCTGTAGGAGGTGGTACTGAGTCCTGTTCTCTACCTCCAGCTGTGGGGAGGTGGTACTGAGTCCTGTTCTCTACCTCCAGCTCTGGGAGGTGGTACTGAGTCCTGTTCTCTACCTCAGCTGTGGGAGGTGGTACTGAGTCCTGTTCTCTACCTCCAGCTCTGGGAGGTGGTACTGAGTCCTGTTCTCTACCTCCAGCTTGGGCAGGTGGTACTGAGTCCTGTTCTTACCTCAGCTTGGGAGTGGGGTACTGAGTCCTGTTCTCTTACCTCCAGCTCTGGGAGGTGGTACTGAGTCCTGTTTCTACCTCCAAGCTCTGGGAGGTGGTACTGAGTCCTGTTCTCTACCTCCAGCTGTGGGAGGTGGTACTGAGTCCTGTTCTCTACCTCCAGCTGTGGGAGGTGGTACTGAGTCCTGTTCTCTACCTCCAGCTCTGGGAGGTGGTACTGAGTCCTGTTCTCTACCTCCAGCTCTGGGAGGTGGTATGAGTCCTGTTCTCTACCTCCAGCTGTGGAGGTGGTACTGAGTCCTGTTCTCTACCTCCAGCTCTGGGAGGTGGTACTGAGTCCTGTTCTCTACCTCCAGCTCTGGGAGGTGGTACTGAGTCCTGTTCTCTACCTCCAGCTGTGGAGGTGGTACTGAGTCTGTTCTCTACCTCCAGCTGTGGGAGGTGGTACTGAGTCCTGTTCTATACCTCCAGCTGTAGGAGGTGGTACTGAGTCCTGTTCTCTACCTCCAGCTCTGGGAGGTGGTACTGAGTCCTGTTCTCTACCTCCAGCTGTGGGAGGTGGTACTGAGTCCTGTTCTCTACCTCCAGCTCTGGGAGGTGGTACTGAGTCCTGTTCTCTACCTCCAGCTCTGGGAGGTGGTACTGAGTCCTGTTCTCTACCTCCAGCTGTGGGAGGTGGTACTGAGTCCTGTTCTCTACCTCCAGCTCTGGGAGGTGGTACTGAGTCCTGTTCTCTACCCCAGCTGTAGGAGGTGGTACTGAGTCCTGTTCTCTACCTCCAGCTCTGGGAGGTGGTACTGAGTCCTGTTCTCTACCTCCAGCTCTGGGAGGTGGTAATGAGTCCTGTTCTCTACCTCCAGCTCTGGGAGGTGGTACTGAGTCCTGTTCTCTACCTCCAGCTGTGGGAGGTGGTACTGAGTCCTGTTCTCTACCTCCAGCTCTGGGAGGTGGTACTGAGTCCTGTTCTCTACCTCCAGCTGTGGGAGGTGGTACTGAGTCCTGTTCTCTACCTCCAGCTCTGGGAGGTGGTACTGAGTCCTGTTCTCTACCTCCAGCTGTAGGAGGTGGTACTGAGTCCTGTTCTCTACCTCCAGCTGTGGGAGGTGGTACTGAGTCCTGTTCTCTACCTCCAGCTGTGGGAGGTGGTACTGAGTCCTGTTCTCTACCTCCAGCTCTGGGAGGTGGTAATGAGTCCTGTTCTCTACCCCCAGCTGTAGGAGGTGGTACTGAGTCCTGTTCTCTACCTCCAGCTCTGGGAGGTGGTAATGAGTCCTGTTCTCTACCTCCAGCTGTAGGAGGTGGTACTGAGTCCTGTTCTCTACCTCCAGCTATGGGAGGTGGTACTGAGTCCTGTTCTCTACCCCCAGCTGTAGGAGGTGGTAATGAGTCCTGTTCTCTACCTCCAGCTGTAGGAGGTGGTAATGAGTCCTGTTCTCTACCTCCAGCTATGGGAGGTGGTACTGAGTCCTGTTCTCTACCTCCAGCTGTGGGAGGTGGTACTGAGTCCTGTTCTCTACCTCCAGCTGTGGGAGGTGGTACTGAGTCCTGTTCTCTACCTCCAGCTGTGGGAGGTGGTAGATCCTACTGAGTCCTGTTCTCTACCTCCAGCTCTGGGAGGTGGTACTGAGTCCTGTTCTCTACCTCCAGCTATGGGAGGTGGTACTGAGTCCTGTTCTCTACCTCCAGCTCTGGGAGGTGGTACTGAGTCCTGTTCTCTACCTCCAGCTGTGGGAGGTGGTACTGAGTCCTGTTCTCTACCTCCAGCTATGGGAGGTGGTACTGAGTCCTGTTCTCTACCTCCAGCTGTGGGAGGTGGTACTGAGTCCTGTTCTCTACCTCCAGCTCTGGGAGGTGGTACTGAGTCCTGTTCTCTACCTCCAGCTGTGGGAGGTGGTACTGAGTCCTGTTCTCTACCTCCAGCTGTGGGAGGTGGTACTGAGTCCTGTTCTCTACCTCCAGCTGTGGGAGGTGGTACTGAGTCCTGTTCTCTACCTCCAGCTGTGGGAGGTGGTACTGAGTCCTGTTCTCTACCTCCAGCTGTGGGAGGTGGTACTGAGTCCTGTTCTCTACCCCCAGCTGTGGGAGGTGGTACTGAGTCCTGTTCTCTACCTCCAGCTGTGGGAGGTGGTACTGAGTCCTGTTCTCTACCTCCAGCTCTGGGAGGTGGTACTGAGTCCTGTTCTCTACCTCCAGCTGTAGGAGGTGGTACTGAGTCCTGTTCTCTACCTCCAGCTGTGGGAGGTGGTACTGAGTCCTGTTCTCTACCTCCAGCTGTGGGAGGTGGTACTGAGTCCTGTTCTCTACCTCCAGCTGTGGGAGGTGGTACTGAGTCCTGTTCTCTACCTCCAGCTGTGGGAGGTGGTACTGAGTCCTGTTCTCTACCTCCAGCTGTAGGAGGTGGTACTGAGTCCTGTTCTCTACCTCCAGCTGTGGGAGGTGTACTGAGTCCTGTTCTCTACCTCCAGCTGTGGGAGGTGGTACTGAGTCCTGTTCTCTACCTCCAGCTGTAGGAGGTGGTACTGAGTCCTGTTCTCTACCCCAGCTGTAGGAGGTGGTACTGAGTCCTGTTCTCTACCTCCAGCTCTGGGAGGTGGTACTGAGTCCTGTTCTCTACCTCCAGCTCTGGGAGGTGGTACTGAGTCCTGTTCTCTACCCCCAGCTGTAGGAGGTGGTACTGAGTCCTGTTCTCTACCTCCAGCTCTGGGAGGTGGTACTGAGTCCTGTTCTCTACCTCCAGCTGTGGGAGGTGGTACTGAGTCCTGTTCTCTACCTCCAGCTGTGGGAGGTGGTCTGAGTCCTGTTCTCTACCTCCAGCTGTGGGAGGTGGTAGATCCTACTGAGTCCTGTTCTCTACCTCCAGCTCTGGGAGGTGGTACTGAGTCCTGTTCTCTACCTCCAGCTATGGGAGGTGGTACTGAGTCCTGTTCTCTACCTCCAGCTCTGGGAGGTGGTACTGAGTCCTGTTCTCTACCTCCAGCTGTGGGAGGTGGTACTGAGTCCTGTTCTCTACCTCCAGCTATGGGAGGTGGTACTGAGTCCTGTTCTCTACTCCAGCTGTGGGAGGTGGTACTGAGTCCTGTTCTCTACCTCCAGCTCTGGGAGGTGGTACTGAGTCCTGTTCTCTACCTCCAGCTGTGGGAGGTGGTACTGAGTCCTGTTTCTCTACCTCCAGCTGTGGGAGGTGGTACTGAGTCCTGTTCTCTACCTCAGCTGTGGGAGGTGGTACTGAGTCCTGTTCTCTACCTCCAGCTGTGGGAGGTGGTACTGAGTCCTGTTCTCTACCTCCAGCTGTGGGAGGTGGTACTGAGTCCTGTTCTCTACCCCCAGCTGTGGGAGGTGGTACTGAGTCCTGTTCTCTACCTCCAGCTGTGGGAGGTGGTACTGAGTCCTGTTCTCTACCTCCAGCTCTGGGAGGTGGTACTGAGTCCTGTTCTCTACCTCCAGCTGTAGGAGGTGGTACTGAGTCCTGTTCTCTACCTCCAGCTGTGGGAGGTGGTACTGAGTCCTGTTCTCTACCTCCAGCTGTGGGAGGTGGTACTGAGTCCTGTTCTCTACCTCCAGCTGTGGGAGGTGGTACTGAGTCCTGTTCTCTACCTCCAGCTGTGGGAGGTGGTACTGAGTCCTGTTCTCTACCTCCAGCTGTAGGAGGTGGTACTGAGTCCTGTTCTCTACCTCCAGCTGTGGGAGGTGGTACTGAGTCCTGTTCTCTACCTCCAGCTGTGGGAGGTGGTACTGAGTCCTGTTCTCTACCTCCAGCTGTAGGAGGTGGTACTGAGTCCTGTTCTCTACCCCCAGCTGTAGGAGGTGGTACTGAGTCCTGTTCTCTACCTCCAGCTCTGGGAGGTGGTACTGAGTCCTGTTCTCTACCTCCAGCTCTGGGAGGTGGTACTGAGTCCTGTTCTCTACCCCCAGCTGTAGGAGGTGGTACTGAGTCCTGTTCTCTACCTCCAGCTGTGGGAGGTGGTACTGAGTCCTGTTCTCTACCTCCAGCTCTGGGAGGTGGTACTGAGTCCTGTTCTCTACCTCCAGCTGTGGGAGGTGGTACTGAGTCCTGTTCTCTACCTCCAGCTCTGGGAGGTGGTACTGAGTCCTGTTCTCTACCTCCAGCTCTGGGAGGTGGTACTGAGTCCTGTTCTCTACCCCCAGCTGTAGGAGGTGGTACTGAGTCCTGTTCTCTACCTCCAGCTGTGGGAGGTGGTACTGAGTCCTGTTCTCTACCTCCAGCTCTGGGAGGTGGTACTGAGTCCTGTTCTCTACCTCCAGCTGTGGGAGGTGGTACTGAGTCCTGTTCTCTACCTCCAGCTCTGGGAGGTGGTACTGAGTCCTGTTCTCTACCTCCAGCTCTGGGAGGTGGTACTGAGTCCTGTTCTCTACCTCCAGCTGTGGGAGGTGGTACTGAGTCCTGTTCTCTACCTCCAGCTCTGGGAGGTGGTACTGAGTCCTGTTCTCTACCTCCAGCTGTGGGAGGTGGTACTGAGTCCTGTTCTCTACCTCCAGCTGTGGGAGGTGGTACTGAGTCCTGTTCTCTACCTCCAGCTCTGGGAGGTGGTACTGAGTCCTGTTCTCTACCTCCAGCTCTGGGAGGTGGTACTGAGTCCTGTTCTCTACCCCCAGCTGTAGGAGGTGGTACTGAGTCCTGTTCTCTACCTCCAGCTCTGGGAGGTGGTACTGAGTCCTGTTCTCTACCTCCAGCTCTGGGAGGTGGTACTGAGTCCTGTTCTCTACCTCCAGCTCTGGGAGGTGGTACTGAGTCCTGTTCTCTACCTCCAGCTCTGGGAGGTGGTACTGAGTCCTGTTCTCTACCCCCAGCTCTGGGAGGTGGTACTGAGTCCTGTTCTCTACCTCCAGCTGTGGGAGGTGGTACTGAGTCCTGTTCTCTACCTCCAGCTCTGGGAGGTGGTACTGAGTCCTGTTCTCTACCTCCAGCTCTGGGAGGTGGTACTGAGTCCTGTTCTCTACCTCCAGCTGTGGGAGGTGGTACTGAGTCCTGTTCTCTACCTCCAGCTCTGGGAGGTGGTACTGAGTCCTGTTCTCTACCTCCAGCTGTGGGAGGTGGTACTGAGTCCTGTTCTCTACCTCCAGCTCTGGGAGGTGGTACTGAGTCCTGTTCTCTACCTCCAGCTCTGGGAGGTGGTACTGAGTCCTGTTCTCTACCTCCAGCTGTGGGAGGTGGTACTGAGTCCTGTTCTCTACCTCCAGCTGTGGGAGGTGGTACTGAGTCCTGTTCTCTACCTCCAGCTGTAGGAGGTGGTACTGAGTCCTGTTCTCTACCTCCAGCTCTGGGAGGTGGTACTGAGTCCTGTTCTCTACCTCCAGCTGTGGGAGGTGGTACTGAGTCCTGTTCTCTACCTCCAGCTCTGGGAGGTGGTACTGAGTCCTGTTCTCTACCTCCAGCTCTGGGAGGTGGTACTGAGTCCTGTTCTCTACCTCCAGCTGTGGGAGGTGGTACTGAGTCCTGTTCTCTACCTCCAGCTCTGGGAGGTGGTACTGAGTCCTGTTCTCTACCCCCAGCTGTAGGAGGTGGTACTGAGTCCTGTTCTCTACCTCCAGCTCTGGGAGGTGGTACTGAGTCCTGTTCTCTACCTCCAGCTCTGGGAGGTGGTAATGAGTCCTGTTCTCTACCCCCAGCTGTAGGAGGTGGTTACCACAGGGGGGGGTGCTCCCCTCAGGACCCTAACCCAGTTGGGGTCACCCAGAGAGGGCATGGGATTACCACAGGGGGGGTGCTCCCCTCAGGACCCTAACCCAGTTGGGGTCACCCAGAGAGGGCATGGGATTACCACAGGGGGGGGTGCTCCCCTCAGGACCCTAACCCAGTTGGGGTCACCCAGAGAGGGCATGGGATTACCACAGGGGGGGGTGCTCCCCTCAGGACCCTAACCCAGTTGGGGTCACCCAGAGAGGGCATGGGATTACCACAGGGGGGGGTGCTCCCCTCAGGACCCTAACCCAGTTGGGGTCACCCAGAGAGGGCATGGGATTACCACAGGGGGGGGTGCTCCCCTCAGGACCCTAACCCAGTTGGGGTCACCCAGAGAGGGCATGGGATTACCACAGGGGGGGGGTGCTCCCCTCAGGACCCTAACCCAGTTGGGGTCACCCAGAGAGGGCATGGGATTACCACAGGGGGGGGTGCTCCCCTCAGGACCCTAACCCAGTTGGGGTCACCCAGAGAGGGCATGAGATTACCACAGGGGGGGTGCTCCCCTCAGGACCCTAACCCAGTTGGGGTCACCCAGAGAGGGCATGGGATTACCACAGGGGGGGGGTGCTCCCCTCAGGACCCTAACCCAGTTGGGGTCACCCAGAGAGGGCATGGGATTACCACAGGGGGGGGTGCTCCCCTCAGGACCCTAACCCAGTTGGGGTCACCCAGAGAGGGCATGGGATTACCACAGGGGGGGGTGCTCCCCTCAGGACCCTAACCCAGTTGGGGTCACCCAGAGAGGGCATGGGATTACCACAGGGGGGGGTGCTCCCCTCAGGACCCTAACCCAGTTGGGGTCACCCAGAGAGGGCATGGGATTACCACAGGGGGGGGTGCTCCCCTCAGGACCCTAACCCAGTTGGGGTCACCCAGAGAGGGCATGGGATTACCACAGGGGGGGGGGGTGCTCCCCTCAGGACCCTAACCCAGTTGGGGTCACCCAGAGAGGGCATGGGATTACCACAGGGGGGGGTGCTCCCCTCAGGACCCTAACCCAGTTGGGGTCACCCAGAGAGGGCATGGGATTACCACAGGGGGGGGTGCTCCCCTCAGGACCCTAACCCAGTTGGGGTCACCCAGAGAGGGCATGGGATTACCACAGGGGGGGGTGCTCCCCTCAGGACCCTAACCCAGTTGGGGTCACCCAGAGAGGGCATGGGATTACCACAGGGGGGGTGCTCCCCTCAGGACCCTAACCCAGTTGGGGTCACCCAGAGAGGGCATGGGATTACCACAGGGGGGGGTGCTCCCCTCAGGACCCTAACCCAGTTGGGGTCACCCAGAGAGGGCATGGGATTACCACAGGGGGGGTGCTCCCCTCAGGACCCTAACCCAGTTGGGGTCACCCAGAGAGGGCATGGGATTACCACAGGGGGGGGTGCTCCCCTCAGGACCCTAACCCAGTTGGGGTCACCCAGAGAGGGCATGGGATTACCACAGGGGGGGGTGCTCCCCTCAGGACCCTAACCCAGTTGGGGTCACCCAGAGAGGGCATGGGATTACCACAGGGGGGGGGGGGTGCTCTGGGCTCTCTATGCTGTATGAGGCTCCATATTGAAGCACCAGGAACCCTGCTCTCCCTGCTTCTCTCCCCCCCAGGCTGGGTGCTTCTCTCTGGGCATAGCTCCAGGGGTGGCAGGGTCTCTCTGGGCGTAGGGCCAGGACTCTCTCTCTCTGTTTGCCCTGGTAATAAGCATCAGGCCATGGTGGCACTGCCAGGATAACTTCAGGAGGAAATCCATTCAACACACATGCACACTGGAACACAATACTGGAACACAACACTGGAACACAATACTGGAACACAATACTGGAATACTACACTGGAACACAACACTGGAACACAATACTGGAACACGTGTGGAACACTACACTGGAACACGTGGTGAACACTACACTGGAAGATGTGTGGAACACAACACTGGAACACAACACTGGAACACTATACTGGAACACTATACTGGAATACTACACTGGAACACAACACTGGAACACAATACTGGAACACGTGTGGAACACTATACTGAAACACTGTACTGGAACACTACACTGGAACACTACACTGGAATACAACACTGGAACACAACACTGGAACACAACACTGGAACACGTGGTGAACACTACACTGGAACACGTGGTGAACACTACACTGGAAGACGTGTGGAACACAACACTGGAACACAACACTGGAACACAACACTGGAACACGTGTGGAACACTACACTGGAACACATGTGGAACACTACACTGGAACACAACACTGGAACACAATACTGGAACACGTGTGGAACACTATACTGAACACTACACTGGAACACTACACTGGAACACTATACTGGAACACTACACTGGAACACTCCACTGGAACACTACACTGGAACACGTATGAAACACTACACTGGAACACTACACTGGAACACTACACTGGAACACTACACTGGAACACTACACTTGAACACTACACTGGAACACTACACTGGAACACTATACTGGAACACTACACTGGAACACGTGTGGAACACTACACTGGAACACTACACTGGAACACTATACTGGAACACTACACTGGAACACTACACTGGAACACTATACTGGAAGACTACACTGGAACATTACACTGGAACACTACACTGGAACACTACACTGGAACACTACACTGGAACACTATACTGGAACACTATACTGGAACACTATACTGGAACACTTACACTGGAACATTACACTTGAACACTACACTGGAACACACCACTGGAACACTACACTGGAACACTATACTGGAACACTATACTGGAACACTCCACTGGAACACTACACTGGAACACTATACTGGAACACTTACACTGGAACATTACACTTGAACACTACACTGGAACACACCACTGGAACACTATACTGGAACACTAAACTGGAACACATGTGGAACACTACACTGGAACACTACACTGGAACACTACACTGGAACACTACACTGGAACATTACACTGGAACACTACACTGGAACACTACACTGGAACACTACACTGGAACACTATACTGCAACACTATACTGCAACACTATACTAGAACACTTACACTGGAACACTACACTGGAACGCTCCACTGGAACACTATACTGGAACACTATACTGGAACACTTACACTGGAACACTACACTGGAACACTACACTGGAACACTATACTGGAACACTATACTGGAACACTATACTGGAACACTTACACTGGAACACTATACTGGAACGCTCCACTTGAACACTACACTGGAACGCTCCACTGGAACACTATACTGGAACACTACACTGGAACACTATACTGGAACACTATACTGGAACACTACACTGGAACACTATACTGGAACACTATACTGGAACACTATACTGGAACACTATACTGGAACACTACACTGGAACACTACACTGGAACACTATACTGGAACACTACACTGGAACACTATACTGGAACACTACACTGGAACTGTTACTGTTACTGTTTTTAATCTATCCTGATTGTCTAGACACTTTACCCCTACCTACATGTACATATTACCTACCAACACTGAACTACAATATAAACGCAACATGTAAAGTGTTGGTCCCATGTATCAGCAGCTGAAATAAAAGATCCCAAATGAAGTGCTTTGAGAGACTAGTCAAGGACCACCTCCACCCTACCTGACACCCTAGACCCACTCCAATTTGCTTACCGCCCCAATAGGTCCACAGACGACGGAATCGCAATCACACTGCACGACTACAGCTCAGCATTCAACACCATAGTACCATCCAAGCTCATCATTAAGCTCGAGACCCTGGGTCTAGACCCCGCCCTGTGCAACTGGGTCCTGGACTTTCTGACGGGCCGCCCCCAGGTGGTGAGGGTAGGCAACAACATCTCCACCCCGCTGATCCTCAACACTGGGGGCCCCACAAGGGTGTGTTCTGAGCCCTCTCCTGTACTCCCTGTTCACCCACGACTGCGTGGCCAAGCACGCCTCCAACTCAAATTATCAAGTTTGCAGATGACACTACAATGGTAGGCTTGATTACCAACAACGACGAGACGGCCTACAGGGAGCAGGTGAGGGCCAGGAAAATAACCTCACACTCAACGTCAACAAAACTAAGGAGATGATTGTGGACTTCAGGAAACAGCAGAGGGAACACCCCCCTATCCACATCGACGGTACAGTGGTGGAGAAGGTGTAAAGTTTTAAGTTCCTCGGCATACACATCACGGACAAATTGAATTGGTCCACCCACACAGACACCGTGATGAAGAAGGCGCAGCAGCGCCTCTTCAACCTCAGGAGGCTGAAGAAATTCGGCTTGTCACCAAAAGCACTCACAAACTTCTACAGATGCACAATCGAGAGCATCCTGTCAGGCTGTATCACCGCCTGGTATTGCAACAACACAGTCCTCAACCGTAAGGCTCTCCAGAGGGTAGTGAGGTCTGCACAACGCATCACGGGGGCAAACTACCTGCCCTCCAGGACACCTACACCACCCGATGTCACAGGAAGGCCATAAAGATCGTCAAGGACAACAACCACCCGAGCCACTGTCTGTTCACCCCGCTATCATCCAGAAGGCGAGGTCAGTACAGGTGCATCAAAGCAGGGACCGAGAGATTGAAAATCATCTCTATCTCAAGGCCATCAGACTGTTAAACAGCCATCACTAACATTGAGTGGCTGCTGCCAACATACTGACTCAATCTCTATCTCAAGGCCATCAGACTGTTAAACAGCCACCACTAACATTGAGTGGCTGCTGCCAACATACTGACTCAACTCTATCTAAAGGCCATCAGACTGTTAAACAGTCACCACTAACATTGAGTGGCTGCTGCCAACACACTGACTCAACTCTCTGTCTCAAGGCCATCAGACTGTTAAACAGCCATCACTAACATTGAGTGGCTGCTGCCAACATACTGACTCAACTCTCTGTCTCAAGGCCATCAGACTGTTAAACAGCCATCACTAACATAGATTGGCTGCTGCCAACATACTGACTCAACTCTCTGTCTCAAGGCCATCAGACTGTTAAACAGCCATCACTAACATTGAGTGGCTGCTGCCAACACACTGACTCAACTCTCTATCTAAAGGCCATCAGACTGTTAAACAGCCATCACTAACATTGAGTGGCTGCTGCCAACACACTGACTCAACTCTCTATCTAAAGGCCATCAGACTGTTAAACAGCCATCACTAACATTGATTGGCTGCTGCCAACATGCTGACTCAACTCTCTGTCTCAAGGCCATCAGACTGTTAAACAGCCACCACTAACATTGATTGGCTGCTGCCAACATGCTGACTCAACTCTCTGTCTCAAGGCCATCAGACTGTTAAACAGCCACCACTAACATTGATTGGCTGCTGCCAACATACTGACTCAACTCTCTATCTCAAGGCCATCAGACTGTTAAACAGCCACCACTAACATTGAGTGGCTGCTGCCAACATACTGACTCAACTCTCTGTCTCCAAGCCATCAGACTGTTAACCAGCCACCACTAACATTGATTGGCTGCTGCCAACATACTGACTCAACTCTCTGTCTCAAGGCCATCAGACTGTTAACCAGCCACCACTAACATTGATTGGCTGCTGCCAACATACTGACTCAACTCTCTGTCTCCAAGCCATCAGACTGTTAACCAGCCACCACTAACATTGATTGGCTGCTGCCAACATACTGACTCAACTCTCTGTCTCAAGGCCATCAGACTGTTAACCAGCCACCACTAACATTGATTGGCTGCTGCCAACATACTGACTCAACTCTCTGTCTCCAAGCCATCAGACTGTTAACCAGCCACCACTAACATTGATTGGCTGCTGCCAACATACTGACTCAACTCTCTGTCTCAAGGCCATCAGACTGTTAAACAGCCACCACTAACATTGATTGGCTGCTGCCAACATGCTGACTCAACTCTCTGTCTCAAGGCCATCAGACTGTTAAACAGCCACCACTAACATTGATTGGCTGCTGCCAACATACTGACTCAACTCTCTATCTCAAGGCCATCAGACTGTTAAACAGCCACCACTAACATTGAGTGGCTGCTGCCAACATACTGACTCAACTCTCTGTCTCCAAGCCATCAGACTGTTAACCAGCCACCACTAACATTGATTGGCTGCTGCCAACATACTGACTCAACTCTCTGTCTCAAGGCCATCAGACTGTTAACCAGCCACCACTAACATTGATTGGCTGCTGCCAACATACTGACTCAACTCTCTGTCTCCAAGCCATCAGACTGTTAACCAGCCACCACTAACATTGATTGGCTGCTGCCAACATACTGACTCAACTCTCTGTCTCAAGGCCATCAGACTGTTAACCAGCCACCACTAACATTGATTGGCTGCTGCCAACATACTGACTCAACTCTCTGTCTCCAAGCCATCAGACTGTTAACCAGCCACCACTAACATTGATTGGCTGCTGCCAACATACTGACTCAACTCTCTGTCTCCAAGCCATCAGACTGTTAAACAGCCATCACTAACATTGAGTGGCTGCTGCCAACATACTGACTCAACTCTCTATCTCAAGGCCATCAGACTGTTAAACAGCCATCACTAACATTGAGTGGCTGCTGCCAACATACTGACTCAAATCTCTATCCACTTTAATAATGAAAAATGGGATGTAATAAATGTATCACTAGTCACTTTAAACAATGCCACTTTATATAATGTTTACATACCAAACATTACTCTTCTCATATGTATATACTGTACTCTATACCATCTACTGCATCTTTATGTAATACATGTATCACTAGCCACTTTAAACTATGCCACTTTGTTTACATACCCTACATTACTCATCTCATATGTTATACTGTACTCTATACCATCTACTGTATCTTGCCTATGCCGTTCGGCCATCGCTCATCCATATATCGTTATATACATATTCTTATTCATTCCTTTACACTCGGGTGTAGAAGGTAGTTGTTGTGAATTTGTTATATTACTTGTCAGATACTACTGCATGGTCAGAACTAGAAGCACAAGCATTTCACTACACTCACATCTGCTAACATGTGGTGTATGTGACCATTAACATCTGCTAACCATGTGACCAATAACATCTGCTAACCATGTGACCATTAACATCTGCTAACCATGTGACCAATAACATCTGCTAACCATGTGTATGTGACCAATAACATCTGCTAACCATGTGGTGTATGTGACCAATAACATCTGCTAACCATGTGTATGTGACCAATAACATCTGCTAACCATGTGGTGTATGTGACCAATAACATCTGCTAACCATGTGGTGTATGTGACCAATAACATCTGCTAACCATGTGGTGTATGTGACCAATAACATCTGCTAACCATGTGACCAATAACATCTGCTAACCATGTGACCAATAACATCTGCTAACCATGTGACCAATAACATCTGCTAAACATGTGGTGTATGTGACCATTAACATCTGCTAACCATGTGACCAATAACATCTGCTAACCATGTGGTGTATGTGACCATTAACATCTGCTAACCATGTGACCAATAACATCTGCTAACCATGTGTATGTGACCAATAACATCTGCTAACCATGTGACCAATAACATCTGCTAACCATGTGACCAATAACATCTGCTAACCATGTGTATGTGACCATTAACATCTGCTAACCATGTGACCAATAACATCTGCTAACCATGTGACCAATAACATCTGCTAACCATGTGACCAATAACATCTGCTAACCATGTGACCAATAACATCTGCTAACCATGTGACCAATAACATCTGCTAACCATGTGGTGTATGTGACCATTAACATCTGCTAACCATGTGACCAATAACATCTGCTAACCATGTGGTGTATGTGACCATTAACATCTGCTAACCATGTGACCAATAACATCTGCTAACCATGTGTATGTGACCAATAACATCTGCTAACCATGTGACCAATAACATCTGCTAACCATGTGACCAATAACATCTGCTAACCATGTGTATGTGACCATTAACATCTGCTAACCATGTGACCAATAACATCTGCTAACCATGTGACCATTAACATCTGCTAACCATGTGACCATTAACATCTGCTAACCATGTGACCAATAACATCTGCTAACCATGTGACCAATAACATCTGCTAACCATGTGACCAATAACATCTGCTAACCATGTGACCAATAACATCTGCTAACCATGTGACCAATAACATCTGCTAACCATGTGGTGTATGTGACCAATAAAATGTGATTTGATTTGTACGGCCCTGTGTGGCTCAGTTGTGATACAAAACATAAACACAATCTATTTTCCAGCCAAGACACAGAAGAACTGTTGTTCGATTCCATCTGTCATCAAGATGTGTATCAGTCTGAATGTTTAATCTACTCTATATCGGAGATAATTGCCTTTTCAGCTGTGGCAGAACCAAGTGTCAGAGATAATATGAACTAGTTAAAAAGAAGATGGGCGAGGGTGAAAGGTTGAAGAAAACGTTCCCTTCGCCTCGCTTCGCATCTTCAAACCTTTCAGCCTCTTGTTTGAAAAAATACATATTTTCACAGGCTGTGATACCCAGAATAAATGTTTATTTGGTAGAAGAGGAGAAGAATAGAGAATAGACAGGAGGAGAGGAATAGAGAATAGACAGGAGGAGAGGAATAGAGAATAGACCGGAGGATAAGAGGAATAGAGAATAGACAGGAGGAGAGGCATAGAGAATAGACAGGAGGAGGAGAGGAATAGAGAATAGACAGGAGGAGGAGAGGAATAGAGAATAGACAGGAGGAGGAGAGGAATAGAGAATAGACAGGAGGAGGAGAGGAATAGAGAATAGACAGGAGGAGAAGAATAGAGAATAGACAGGAGGAGGAGAGGAATAGAGAATAGACAGGAGGAGAGGAATAGAGAATAGACAGGAGGAGGAGAGGAATAGAGAATAGACAGGAGGAGAGGCATAGAGAATAGACAGGAGGAGGAGAGGAATAGAGAATAGACAGGAGGAGAGGCATAGAGAATAGACAGGAGGAGGAGAGGAATAGAGAATAGACAGGAGGAGAGGAATAGAGAATAGACCGGAGGAGGAGAGGAATAGAGAATAGACCGGAGGAGGAGAGGAATAGAGAATAGACAGGAGGAGGAGAGGAATAGAGAATAGACAGGAGGAGGAGAGGAATAGAGAATAGACAGGAGGAGGAGAGGAATAGAGAATAGACAGGAGGAGAGGAATAGAGAATAGACAGGAGGAGGAGAGGAATAGAGAATAGACAGGAGGGGGAGAGGAATAGAGAATAGACAGGAGGAGGAGAGGAATAGAGAATAGACAGGAGGAGAGGAATAGAGAATAGACAGGAGGAGGAGAGGAATAGAGAATAGACAGGAGGAGAGGAATAGAGAATAGACCGGAGGAGGAGAGGAATAGAGAATAGACAGGAGGAGGAGAGGAATAGAGAATAGACCGGAGGATAAGAGGAATAGAGAATAGACAGGAGGAGAGGCATAGAGAATAGACAGGAGGAGGAGAGGAATAGAGAATAGACAGGAGGAGAGGAATAGAGAATAGACCGGAGGAGGAGAGGAATAGAGAATAGACAGGAGGAGGAGAGGAATAGAGAATAGACAGGAGGAGGAGAGGAATAGAGAATAGACAGGAGGATAAGAGGAATAGAGAATAGACAGGAGGAGAGGAATAGAGAATAGACAGGAGGAGAGGCATAGAGAATAGACAGGAGGAGAGGCATAGAGAATAGACAGGAGGACAGGAATAGAGAATAGACAGGAGGAGAGGAATAGAGAATAGACAGGAGGAGAGGAATAGAGAATAGACAGGAGGAGGAGAGGAATAGAGAATAGACAGGAGGAGGAGAGGAATAGAGAATAGACAGGAGGATAAGAGGAATAGAGAATAGACAGGAGGATAAGAGGAATAGAGAATAGACAGGAGGAGAGGAATAGAGAATAGACAGGAGGAGGAGAGGCATAGAGAATAGACAGGAGGAGGAGAGGAATAGAGAATAGACAGGAGGAGGAGAGGAATAGAGAATAGACAGAAGTCCCCATCCACTCAGACAGTCACTAGCTACCCCCCAACAGTACCTCTCTCTACAGTCCCCATCCAGTCAGACAGTCACTAGCTACCCCCCAACAGTACCTCTCTCTACAAAAGGTACAGGGATTGGACTAGTGAGGACTGGGGTAAATGTCATTTTCTCTGATGAATCCCCTTTCCGATTGTTTGGGGGCATCCGGAAATATAGCTTGTCCGGAGAAGACAAGGTGAGCGCTACCTTCAGTCCTGTTTCATGCCAACAGTAAAGCATCCTGAAACCATTCATGTGTGGGGTTGCTTCTCAGCCAAAGGATTGGGCTCACTCACAATTTTGCCTAAGAACACAGCCATGAATAAAGAATGGTACCAACACATCCTCCGAGAGCAACTTCTCCCAACAGTTTGGTGATGAACAATGCCTTTTCCAGCATGATGGAGCACCTTGCCATAAGGCAAAAGTGACAACTAAGTGGCTCGGGGAACAAAACATCGATATTTTGGGTCCATGGCCAGGAAACTCCTCAGACCTTAATCCCATTGAGAACTTGTGGTCAATCCTCAAGAGGCGGGTGGACAAACAAAACCCCACAATTTCTGACAAACTCCAAGCATTGATTATGCAAGAATGGGCTGCCATCAGTCAGGATGTGGCCCAGAAGTTAATTGGCAGCATGTCAGGGCAGATTGCAAAGGTCTTGAAAAAGAAGGGTCAACGCTACAAATATTGACTCTTTGAATCAACTTCATGTAATTGTCAATAGAAGCCTTTGACACTTATGAAATGCTTGTAATTATACTTCAGTATCCATAGTAACATCTGACAAAAATATCTAAAGACACTGAAGCAGCAAACTTTGGAAATTAATATTTGTGTCATTCTCAAAACTTTTGTCCACGACTGTACTTGGTGTCTTGGAAAGACAAATATTGCAGTTGACAGACTGTGATTGGATCACAGATTGCTACTGAACACTCACACAGTGGGAGCTTCTAAATAAATGCAGAATAATGAACTATGGAAATACACACCAGAAAATAAATGAGTGAAAACACTTCTCTCTCCCTCTCTTTGTCTCTCTCTCTGTCCGTCTCTCTCTCCCTTTCCCTCACCCTCTCTCCCTCTCTCTTCCTCACTCTCTATCTCTCTCTATTTATCTCTCTCCCTCTCTCTATCCCTCTCTCCCCCTCCCGCCCACTCTCTCTCTGCCTCTCCCTCTCCCTCCCACTCTCTCTATCCCTCTCTCTGTCTCTCTCTCACTCCCCCCCTTCTTCCTCACTCTCTCCCCCTCTCCCTCCCTGGATCTACCATCACACTGTAGGAGAGTTCACTCGTTGGCCTCCTCTGAGTCCCAGATGGCTCCCTATTCCCTCATCTGAGTCCCAGATGGCTCCCTATTCCCTCCTCTGAGTCCCAGGTGGCTCCCTATTCCCTCTAAAAGAGTCCCAGATGGCTCCCTATTCCCTCCTCTGAGTCCCAGGTGGCTCCCTATCCCCTCCTCTGAGTCCCAGGTGGCTCCCTATCCCCTCCTCTGAGTCCCAGATGGCTCCCTATTCCCTCTAAAAGAGTCCCAGGTGGCTCCCTATTCCCTCCTCTGAGTCCCAGGTGGCTCCCTATTCCCTCCTCTGAGTCTCAGATGGTTCCCTATTCCCTCTAAAAGAGTCCCAGATGGTTCCCTATTCCCTCTTAAAAGAGTCCCAGATGGTTCCC
Organism: Oncorhynchus kisutch; assembly: GCF_002021735.2. Lineage (NCBI taxonomy): Eukaryota > Metazoa > Chordata > Actinopteri > Salmoniformes > Salmonidae > Oncorhynchus > Oncorhynchus kisutch. The sequence goes on along the minus strand of NW_022264147.1, from coordinate 51,366 downwards.
TATTCCCTCTAAAAGAGTCCCAGATGGTTCCCTATTCCCTCCTCTGAGTCCCAGATGGTTCCCTATTCCCTCCTCTGAGTCCCAGATGGTTCCCTATTCCCTCCTCTGAGTCCCAGATGGTTCCCTATTCCCTCCTCTGAGTCCCAGATGGTTCCCTATTCCCTCTAATGGTATCTGGTCAGAAGAGGTAAAACATAAAGGGAAAGAGGAGTCGTAAGAACAGTCTGGTGTGGATCACGTCGCTGCCCGATAATGATGCTAGCCAAATGGCACCGATTCCCACAGTGCACTTCTTCTGACCAATACCAGTAGGGCTCTACAGTCATTCAAACAAGCACAGCACTTACACAAATGACTGATGATTGGCTGAGAGAAATTGATGATACATTTTTTTTGTGGGGGCTGTTTTTGTTAGACTTCCGTGGGGCTTTTTGACATTTATCGATCATAGTCTGCTGCTGGATAAACGTATGTGTTGTGGCTTTACACCCCCTGCTATAATGTGGATGAAGAGTTTCCTGTCTAACAGAACACAGAGGGTGTTATGGCTTTACACCCCCTGCTATAATGTGGATGAAGAGTTTCCTGTCTAACAGAACACAGAGGGTGTTATGGCTTTACACCCCCTGCTATAATGTGGATGAAGAGTTTCCTGTCTAACAGAACACAGAGGGTGTTGTGGCTTTACACCCCCTGCTATAATGTGGATGAAGAGTTTCCTGTCTAACAGAACACAGAGGGTGTTCTAGAATGGAAGCCTCTCCAACATAATCCAGGTAACAGAACACAGAGGGTGTTCTAGAATGGAAGCCTCTCCAACATAATCCAGGTAACAGAACACAGAGGGTGTTCTAGAATGGAAGCCTCTCCAACATAATCCAGGTAACAGAACACAGAGGGTGTTCTAGAATGGAAGCCTCTCCAACATAATCCAGGTAACAGAACACAGAGGGTGTTCTAGAATGGAAGCCTCTCCAACATAATCCAGGTAACAGAACACAGAGGGTGTTCTAGAATGGAAGCCTCTCCAACATAATCCAGGTAACAGAACACAGAGGGTGTTCTAGAATGGAAGCCTCTCCAACATAATCCAGGTAACAGAACACAGAGGGTGTTCTAGAATGGAAGCCTCTCCAACATAATCCAGGTAACAGAACACAGAGGGTGTTCTAGAATGGAAGCCTCTCCAACATAATCCAGGTAGAATCAGGCATTGATAAAAGGGAAGATGTTTAGGCTCATTAATTTGTTCAATCTTGACTAATGAATTGCCATTGGCTTTGAGTAAAGCCAGAGTGTCTATGTATGAGGATGACTCAACACTATACAAGTTAACTACTACAGAGACTGAAATGACTGCAACACTCAACATTATACACGTCAGCTACTACAGTGACTGAAATGACTGCAACACTCAACATTATACACGTCAGCTACTACAGAGACTGAAATGACTGCAACACTCAACATTATACACGTAAGCTACTACAGAGACTGAAATGACTGCAACACTCAACACTATACACGTCAGCTACTACAGAGACTGAAATGACTGCAACACTCAACATTATACACGTCAGCTACTACAGTGACTGAAATGACTGCAACACTCAACACTATACACGTCAGCTACTACAGAGACTGAAATGACTGCAACACTCAACACTATACACATCAGCTACTACAGTGACTGAAATGACTGCAACACTATACACTATACACGTCAGCTACTACAGAGACTGAAATGACTGCAACACTCAACATTATACACGTCAGCTACTACAGTGACTGAAATGACTGCAACACTCAACACTATACACGTCAGCTACTACAGAGACTGAAATGACTGCAACACTCAACACTATACACGTCAGCTACTACAGAGACTGAAATGACTGCAACACTCAACACTATACACGTCAGCTACTACAGAGACTGAAATGACTGCAACACTCAACACTATACACGTCAGCTACTACAGAGACTGAAATGACTGCAACACTCAACACTATACACGTCAGCTACTACAGAGACTGAAATGACTGCAACACTCAACACTATACACGTCAGCTACTACAGAGACTGAAATGACTGCAACACTCAACACTATACACGTCAGCTACTAGAGACTGAAATGACTGCAACACTCAACGCTATACACGTCAGCTACTACAGAGACTGAAATGACTGCAACACTCAACACTATACACGTCAGCTACTACAGTGACTGAAATGACTGCAACACTCAACACTATACACGTCAGCTACTACAGAGACTGAAATGACTGCAACACTCAACACTATACACGTCAGCTACTACAGAGACTGAAATGACTGCAACACTCAACGCTATACACGTCAGCAACTACAGAGACTGAAATGACTGCAACACTCAACACTATACACGTCAGCTACTACAGAGACTGAAATGACTGCAACACTCAACACTATACACGTCAGCTACTACAGAGACTGAAATGACTGCAACACTCAACACTCTACACGTCAGCTACTACAGTGACTGAAATGACTGCAACACTCAACAAAGAGCTGTAGTTAGTTTCAGAGTGGGTGGAATAAATTAGCCCTAAATATGTCTAAAACTAAAAGCATTGTATTTGGGACAAATCATTCACTAAAGCTCAAACCTCAACTAAATATACTAATAAATCATGTGGAAATTGAGCAAGTTGAGGAGACTAAACTGTTGGAGTAACCCTGGATTGGAAACTGTCATGGTCAAAACATGTAGCTAAGATGGGGAGAAGTCTGTCCATAATAAAGCTCTGCTCTACCTTCTAGACAACACTATCAACAAGGCAGGTCCTACAGGCTCTAGTTTCTACCTTCTAGACAACACTATCAACAAGGCAGGTCCTACAGGCCCTAGTTTCTACCTACTAGACAACACTGTCAACAAGGCAGGTCCTACAGGCCCTAGTTTCTACCTTCTTAACAACACTATCAACAAGGCAGGTCCTACAGGCCCTAGTTTCTACCTTCTAGACAACACTATCAACAAGGCAGGTCCTACAGGCCCTAGTTTCTACCTTCTTAACAACACTATCAACAAGGCAGGTCCTACAGGCCCTAGTTTCTACCTTCTTAACAACACTATCAACAAGGCAGGTCCTACAGGCTCTAGTTTCTACCTTCTTAACAACACTGTCAACAAGGCAGGTCCTACAGGTCCTAGTTTTGTCACACCTGGACTACTGTTCAGTCCTGTGGTCAGGTGCCACAAAAATGACTTTTTTGTTTGAAATTGTCTCAGAACAGGACAACACGGCTGGCCATTGGATGTACACAGAGAGCTAACATTAATAATATGCATGTCAATCTCTCCTGGCTCAAAGTGGAGGAGAGATTGACTTCATCACTACTGGTATTTATGAGAGGTATTGACATGTTGAATGCACCGAGCTGTCTGTTTGAACTACTGGCACACAGCTGTGACTGTGAAGCAACACAAACACACAATTTATTTTATTTACTTGTATTCATTTTTAATTTAACGAACAAAATTCGAATTTACAATGACGTCCTCTCAAAAGGCAAAAGACCTCCTGCAGGGACGGGGGCTGAGATTTAAAAATAAAAAACTGATAACATATAGGGCACACAGTGTGTTGTAGATATGTGGTAGTGGTAGAGGAGGGGCCTGAGGGGACACAGTGTGTTGTAGATATGTGGTAGTGGTGGAGGAGGGGCCTGAGGGCACACAGTGTGTTGTAGATATGTGGTAGTGGTGGAGGAGGGGCCTGAGGGCACACAGTGTGTTGTAGATATGTGGTAGTGGTGGAGGAGGGGCCTGAGGGCACACAGTGTGTTGTAGATATGTGGTAGTGGTGGAGGAGGGGCCTGAGGGCACACAGTGTGTTGTAGATATGTGGTAGTGGTGGAGGAGGGGCCTGAGGGCACACAGTGTGTTGTAGATATGTGGTAGTGGTGGAGGAGGGGCCTGAGGGCACACAGTGTGTTGTAGATATGTGGTAGTGGTGGAGGAGAGCCTGAGGGCACACAGTGTGTTGTAGATATGTGGTAGTGGTGGAGGAGGGGCCTGAGGGCACACAGTGTGTTGTAGATATGTGGTAGTGGTGGAGGAGGGGCCTGAGGGCACACAGTGTGTTGTAGATATGTGGTAGTGGTGGAGGAGGGGCCTGAGGGCACACAGTGTGTTGTAGATATGTGGTAGTGGTGGAGGAGGGGCCTGAGGGCACACAGTGTGTTGTAGATATGTGGTAGTGCTGGAGGAGGGGCCTGAGGGCACACAGTGTGTTGTAGATATGTGGTAGTGGTGGAGGAGGGGCCTGAGGGCACACAGTGTGTTGTAGATATGTGGTAGTGGTGGAGGAGGGGCCTGAGGGCACACAGTGTGTTGTAGATATGTGGTAGTGGTGGAGGAGGGGCCTGAGGGCACACAGTGTGTTGTAGATATGTGGTAGTGGTGGAGGAGAGCCTGAGGGCACACAGTGTGTTGTAGATATGTGGTAGTGGTGGAGGAGGGGCCTGAGGGCACACAGTGTGTTGTAGATATGCGGTAGTGGTGGAGGAGGGGCCTGAGGGCACACAGTGTGTTGTAGATATGTGGTAGTGGTAGAGGAGGGTGGTCATATCAGTGGTATTCATATAGAGTGGTCATATCAGTGGTATTCATATAGGGTGGTCATATCAGTGGTATTCATATAGGGTGGTCGTATAGGGTGGTCCTGAGGGAACACAGTTTGTGTTGTGAAATCTGTGAATGTAATGTAATGCTTTTTAAATTGTATAAACTGCCTTAATTATAATAAACCCCAGGAAGAGTAGCTGCTGCCTTGACAGGAACTAATGGGGATCCATAATAAACCCCAGGAAGAGTAGCTGCTGCCTTGGCAGGAACTAATGGGGATCCATAATAAACCCCAGGAAGAGTAGCTGCTGAGAGAGAGAGAGAGAGAGAGAGACAGAGAGAGAGAGAGAGGAGAGAGAGACAGAGAGAGGGAGGCAGGCAGGCAGGAGGCTGTAAGGTGAGTTAATAATGTGTTGATTGAGTCCTAGGCCGGAAGTAGCATCTCTCTCAATGATTCTCGGATGAGTTCTTTCTTAGTAAATGATCTGGTGGGCCTTAAATAAATCCAACAGGACTATAAGACTATATTTCTCTCTGAAACAGTCTCTCGGCGAAAAGCACAAAACAGAGAGGAAGGATGACTCCCCTCCTTCCCTTTGTTAGTTCACCCTGTCTGTCTCTGCTAGTCTCCCACCTGGCCTGATGGGAAACAGACAAAATTCATTCAGCAGCATCTCTCTGTTTGGCAGCTTGGGCACGGAGCAGAGCTGAGGGGACTAGACTCTGGCCCTGAGGGGAGAGAGAGTCCAACTACCCTCTACCTCTGAGGGGAGAGAGAGTCCAACTACCCTCTACCTCTGAGGGGAGAGAGAGTCCAACTACCCTCTACCTCTGAGGGGAGAGAGAGTCCAACTACCCTCTACCTCTGAGGGGAGAGAGAGTCCAACTACCCTCTACCTCTGAGGGGAGAGAGAGTCCAACTACCCTCTACCTCTGAGGGGAGAGAGATTCCAACTACCCTCTACCTCTGAGGGGAGAGAGAGTCCAACTACCCTCTACCTCTGAGGGGGGAGAGAGTCCAACTACCCTCTACCTCTGAGGGGAGAGAGAGTCCAACTACCCTCTACTTCTGAGGGGAGAGAGAGTCCAACTACCCTCTACCTCTGAGGGGAGAGAGAGTCCAACTACCCTCTACCTCTGAGGGGAGAGAGATTCCAACTACCCTCTACCTCTGAGGGGAGAGAGAGTCCAACTACCCTCTACCTCTGAGGGGGGAGAGAGTCCAACTACCCTCTACCTCTGAGGGGAGAGAGAGTCCAACTACCCTCTACTTCTGAGGGGAGAGAGAGTACAACCTCTCTCTCTCTTTCTCTCTCTCTCTCTCCCTTCCACTCTCTCTCTCTCTCTCTCTCTCTCTCTCTCTCTCTCTCTCTCTCTCTCTCTCTCTCTCTCTCTCTCTCTCTCTCTCTCTCTCTCTCTCTCTCTCCCTTCCACTCTCTCTCTCTCTCTCTCCCTTCCACTCTCTCTCTCTCTCTCTCTCTCCCCGCCGTAGACAGACCTTTCTCAATAGCAAGGCTATGCTCACTGAGTCTGTACATAGTCAAAGCTTTCCTTAAGTTTGTGTCAGTCACAGTGGACAGGTATTCTGCCGCTGTGTAATCTCTGTTTAGGGCCAAATAGCATTCTAGTTTGCTCTGTTTTTTGTTAATTCTGTCCAATGTGTCAAGTAATTATCTTTTTGTTTTCTCATGATTTGGTTGGGTCTAATTGTGCTGCTGTCCTGGGGCTCTGTGGGGTGTGTTTGTGTTTGTGAACAGAGCCCCAGGACCAGCTTGCTTAGGGGACTCTTCTCCAGGTTCATCTCTCTGTAGGTGATGGCTCTGTGGGGTGTGTTTGTGTTTGTGAACAGAGCCCCAGGACCAGCTTGCTTAGGGGACTCTTCTCCAGGTTCATCTCTCTGTAGGTGATGGAAGGTTTGCTTTTCTGGATTTTGATAATCAGGTATAATTCTGCTCTCTATATCTCTCTCTGTCTATCTCTGCCTGCCTCTCTCTCTCTCTCTCTCTCTCTCTCTCTCTCTCTCTCTCTTAGTCAGTCTGCTTCCTGTCTGTTGTCTGACAACAACTAACAACCTTGATTATCCGCCCTCCTCTTCTACCTCCCTCTCTGTGCTCCAAGTGTCCTTCCTAATTGCCGTGGTCTCCCTGTGTGACTGTCTTCTACCCAGAGTCCGCTGTGTTCTAACATGAAGGACACGGCTCTCACAGGCCCTGTCTGTCTGTCTGTCGTAGCAGGAGAGAGAGAGAGAGAGAGAGAGAGAGAGAAAGAGACAGAGAGAGAGAGAGTGAGAGAGAGACAGAGACAGCGAGAGAGAGACAGAGACAGAGAGAGAGACAGAGAGAGAGACAGAGAGAGAGACAGAGACAGAGACAGAGACAGAGAGAGAGAGAGAGAGAGAGAGAGAGAGAGAGAGAGAGAGAGAGAGGGAGAGAGACAGACAGACAGACAGTCAGACAGACAGACAGACAGTCAGACAGTCAGACAGACAGACAGACAGACAGACAGACAGACAGACAGACAGACAGACAGACAGACAGACAGAGAAAGAGAGAGGGAGAGAGACAGACAGACAGACAGACAGACAGACAGACAGACAGACAGACAGACAGACAGACAGACAGACAGACAGACAGACAGACAGACAGACAGACAGACAGAGAAAGAGAGAGGGAGACAGACAGACAGACAGACAGACAGACAGACAGACAGACAGACAGACAGACAGACAGACAGACAGACAGACAGACAGACAGACAGACAGAGAAAGAGAGAGAGAGGGAGAGAGAGAGCGTTGAGTGATCAACCACGATCGGTTCAGACTAAATCGCCACCTGCTATGAGTAAATTAAAGATTGACTGGCGGTATTGACTTGTAGATCTAATTTGAAGTGATTGTGGAGCAATAATGGTGTCAGGCTGTTGTTGTAATGAGATGGGGGTCTGTTGTATTGAGATGTAATGAGATGGGGGTCTGTTGTAATGAGATGGGGGGCTGTTGTTGTAATGAGATGGGGGTCTGTTGTAATGAGATGGGGGGCTGTTGTTGTAATGAGATGGGGGTCTGTTGTATTGAGATGGGGGTCTGTTGTAATGAGATGGGGGTCTGTTGTATTGAGATGTAATGAGATGGGGGTCTGTTGTAATGAGATGGGGGGCTGTTGTTGTAATGAGATGGGGGTCTGTTGTAATGAGATGTAATGAGATGGGGGTCTGTTGTAATGAGATGGGGGTCTGTTGTAATGAGATGGGGGTCTGTTGTATTGAGATGGGGGTCTGTTGTAATGAGATGGGGGTCTGTTGTAATGAGATGGGGGTCTGTTGTTGTATTGAGATGGGGGTCTGTTGTAATGAGATGGGGTCTGTTGTTGTAATGAGATGGGGTCTGTTGTAATGAGATGGGGTCTGTTGTAATGAGATGGGGGTCTGTTGTTGTAATGAGATGGGGGTCTGTTGTTGTAATGAGATGGGGTCTGTTGTTGTATTGAGATGGGGGTCTGTTGTAATGAGATGGGGGTCTGTTGTAATGAGATGGGGGTCTGTTGTTGTATTGAGATGGGGGTTTGTTGTATTGAGATGGGGTCTGTTGTTGTAATGAGATGGGGGTTTGTTGTAATGAGATGGGGGTCTGTTGTTGTAATGAGATGGGGGTCTGTTGTAATGAGATGGGGTCTGTTGTTGTATTGAGATGGGGGTCTGTTGTAATGAGATGGGGTCTGTTGTTGTAATGAGATGGGGTCTGTTGTAATGAGATGGGGTCTGTTGTAATGAGATGGGGGTCTGTTGTTGTAATGAGATGGGGGTCTGTTGTTGTAATGAGATGGGGTCTGTTGTTGTAATGAGATGGGGGTCTGTTGTAATGAGATGGGGGGCTGTTGTTGTTATGAGATGGGGGTCTGTTGTAATGAGATGGGGTCTGTTGTTGTAATGAGATGGGGGTCTGTTGTAATGAGATGGGGTCTGTTGTTGTAATGAGATGGGGGTCTGTTGTAATGAGATGGGGTCTGTTGTAATGAGATGGGGGTCTGTTGTAATGAGATGGGGCCTGATGTTGTAATGAGATGGGGGTCTGTTGTAATGAGATGGGGGTCTGTTGTAATGAGATTGGGTCTGTTGGTCATGTGGTCATGTGTTGACACTGGTCCACTACCAGGTCATGTGTCTTCTCAGTCATGTTGACACTGGTCTACTACCAGGTCATGTGTCTTCTCAGTCATGTTGACTGGTCTACTACCAGGTCATGTGTCTTCTCAGTCA
>NW_022264147.1:32500-40000 GCF_002021735.2 Oncorhynchus kisutch | reverse complement strand
TTCAGTTCCCAACTCCCCAACTACTAGCTAGCCTGGTTAAACCAGTCTGAATGCAGTGTTCTTTCAGTTCCCAACTCCCCAACTACTAGCTAGCCTGGTTAAACCAGTCTGAATGCAGTGTTCTTTCAGTTCCCAACTCCCCAACTACTAGCTAGCCTGGTTAAACAAGTCTGAATGCAGTATTCTTTCAGTTCCCAACTCCCCAACTACTAGCTAACCTGGTTAAACCAGTCTGAATGCAGTGTTCTTTCAGTTCCCAACAACAAAACTACCAGCTAGCCTGGTTAAACCAGTCTGAATGCAGTGTTCTTTCAGTTCCCAACTCCCCAACTACTACCTAGCCTGGTTAAACCAGTCTGAATGCAGTGTTCTTTCAGTTCCCAACTCCCCAACTACTAGCTAGCCTGGTTAAACCAGTCTGAATGCAGTGTTCTTTCAGTTCCCAACTCCCCAACTACTACCTAGCCTGGTTAAACCAGTCTGAATGCAGTGTTCTTTCAGTTCCCAACTCCCCAACTACTAGCTAGCCTGGTTAAACCAGTCTGAATACAGTGTTCTTTCAGTTCCCAACTCCCCAACTACTAGCTAGCCTGGTTAAACCAGTCTGAATGCAGTGTTCTTTCAGTTCCCAACTCCCCAACTACTAGCTAGCCTGGTTAAACCAGTCTGAATGCAGTGTTCATTCAGTTCCCAACTCCCCAACTACTAGCTAGCCTGGTTAAACCAGTCTGAATGCAGTGTTCTTTCAGTTCCCAACTCCCCAACTACTAGCTAACCTGGTTAAACCAGTCTGAATGCAGTGTTCTTTCAGTTCCCAACAACAAAACTACCAGCTAGCCTGGTTAAACCAGTCTGAATGCAGTGTTCTTTCAGTTCCCAACTCCCCAACTACTACCTAGCCTGGTTAAACCAGTCTGAATGCAGTGTTCTTTCAGTTCCCAACTCCCCAACTACTAGCTAGCCTGGTTAAACCAGTCTGAATGCAGTGTTCTTTCAGTTCCCAACTCTCAACTACTAGCTAGCCTGGTTAAACCAGTCTGAATGCAGTGTTCTTTCAGTTCCCAACTCCCCAACTACTAGCTAGCCTGGTTAAACCAGTCTGAATGCAGTGTTCTTTCAGTTCCCAACTCCCCAACTACTAGATAGCCTGGTTAAACCAGTCTGAATGCAGTGTTCTTTCAGTTCACAACTACAAAACTACTAGCTAGCCTGGTTAAACCAGTCTGAATGCAGTGTTCTTTCAGTTCCCAACTCCCCAACTACTAGCTAGCCTGGTTAAACCAGTCTGAATGCAGTGTTCTTTCAGTTCCCAACTCCCCAACTACTAGCTAGCCTGGTTAAACCAGTCTGAATGCAGTGTTCTTTCAGTTCCCAACTCCCCAACTACTAGCTAACCTGGTTAAACCAGTCTGAATGCAGTGTTCTTTCAGTTCCCAACTCCCCAACTACTAGCTAGCCTGGTTAAACCAGTCTGAATGCAGTGTTCTTTCAGTTCCCAACTCCCCAACTACTAGCTAGCCTGGTTAAACCAGTCTGAATGCAGTGTTCTTTCAGTTCACAACTACAAAACTACTAGCTAGCCTGGTTAAACCAGTCTGAATGCAGTGTTCTTTCAGTTCCCAACAACAAAACTACCAGCTAGCCTGGTTAAACCAGTCTGAATGCAGTGTTCTTTCAGTTCCCAACTCCCCAACTACTAGCTAGCCTGGTTAAACCAGTCTGAATGCAGTGTTCTTTCAGTTCCCAACTCCCCAACTACTAGCTAACCTGGTTAAACCAGTCTGAATGCAGTGTTCTTTCAGTTCCCAACAACAAAACTACCAGCTAGCCTGGTTAAACCAGTCTGAATGCAGTGTTCTTTCAGTTCCCAACTCCCCAACTACTACCTAGCCTGGTTAAACCAGTCTGAATGCAGTGTTCTTTCAGTTCCCAACTCCCCAACTACTAGCTAGCCTGGTTAAACCAGTCTGAATGCAGTGTTCTTTCAGTTCCCAACTCCCCAACTACTAGCTAGCCTGGTTAAATCAGTCTGAATGCAGTGTTCTTTCAGTTCCCAACTCCCCAACTACTAGCTAGCCTGGTTAAACCAGTCTGAATGCAGTGTTCTTTCAGTTCCCAACTCCCCAACTCCTAGCTAGCCTGGTTAAACCAGACTGAATGCAGTGTTCTTTCAGTTCCCAACTCCCCAACTACTAGCTAGCCTTGTTAAACCAGTCTGAATGCAGTGTTCTTTCAGTTCCCAACTCCCCAACTACTAGCTAGCCTGGTTAAACCAGTCTGAATGCAGTGTTCTTTCAGTTCCCAACTCCCCAACTACTAGCTAGCCTGGTTAAACCAGACTGAATGCAGTGTTCTTTCAGTTCCCAACTCCCCAACTACTAGCTAGCCTGGTTAAACCAGTCTGAATGCAGTGTTCTTTCAGTTCCCAACAACAAAACTACCAGCTAGCCTGGTTAAACCAGTCTGAATGCAGTGTTATTTCAGTTCCCAACTCCCCAACTACTAGCTAGCCTGGTTAAACCAGTCTGAATGCAGTGTTCTTTCAGTTCCCAACTCCCCAACTACTAGCTAGCCTGGTTAAACCAGTCTGAATGCATTGTTCTTTCAGTTCCCAACTCCCCAACTACTACCTAGCCTGGTTAAACCAGTCTGAATGCAGTGTTCTTTCAGTTCCCAACTCCCCAACTACTAGCTAGCCTGGTTAAACCAGTCTGAATGCAGTGTTCTTTCAGTTCCCAACTCCCCAACTACTAGCTAGCCTGGTTAAACCAGTCTGAATGCAGTGTTCTTTCAGTTCCCAACTCCCCAACTACTAGCTAGCCTGGTTAAACCAGTCTGAATGCAGTGTTCTTTCAGTTCCCAACTCCCCAACTACTAGCTAGCCTGGTTAAACCAGACTGAATGCAGTGTTCTTTCAGTTCCCAACTCCCCAACTACTAGCTAGCCTGGTTAAACCAGTCTGAATGCAGTGTTCTTTCAGTTCCCAACAACAAAACTACCAGCTAGCCTGGTTAAACCAGTCTGAATGCAGTGTTCTTTCAGTTCCCAACTCCCCAACTACTAGCTAGCCTGGTTAAACCAGTCTGAATGCAGTGTTCTTTCAGTTCCCAACTCTCAACTACTAGCTAGCCTGGTTAAACCAGTCTGAATGCAGTGTTCTTTCAGTTCCCAACTCCCCAACTACTACCTAGCCTGGTTAAACCAGTCTGAATGCAGTGTTCTTTCAGTTCCCAACTCCCCAACTACTAGCTAGCCTGGTTAAACCAGTCTGAATGCAGTGTTCTTTCAGTTCCCAACTCCCCAACTACTAGCTAGCCTGGTTAAACCAGTCTGAATGCAGTGTTCTTTCAGTTCCCAACTCCCCAACTACTAGCTAGCCTGGTTAAACCAGTCTGAATGCAGTGTTCTTTCAGTTCACAACTACAAAACTACTAGCTAGCCTGGTTAAACCAGTCTGAATGCAGTGTTCTTTCAGTTCACAACTACAAAACTACTAGCTAGCCTGGTTAAACCAGTCTGAATGCAGTGTTCTTTCAGTTCCCAACTCCCCAACTACTAGCTAGCCTGGTTAAACCAGTCTGAATGCAGTGTTCTTTCAGTTCCCAACTCCCCAACTACTAGCTAGCCTGGTTAAACCAGTCTGAATGCAGTGTTCTTTCAGTTCCCAACTCCCCAACTACTAGCTAGCCTGGTTAAACCAGTCTGAATGCAGTGTTCTTTCAGTTCCCAACTCCCCAACTACTAGCTAGCCTGGTTAAACAAGTCTGAATGCAGTATTCTTTCAGTTCCCAACTCCCCAACTACTAGCTAACCTGGTTAAACCAGTCTGAATGCAGTGTTCTTTCAGTTCCCAACAACAAAACTACCAGCTAGCCTGGTTAAACCAGTCTGAATGCAGTGTTCTTTCAGTTCCCAACTCCCCAACTACTACCTAGCCTGGTTAAACCAGTCTGAATGCAGTGTTCTTTCAGTTCCCAACTCCCCAACTACTAGCTAGCCTGGTTAAACCAGTCTGAATGCAGTGTTCTTTCAGTTCCCAACTCCCCAACTACTAGCTAGCCTGGTTAAACCAGTCTGAATGCAGTGTTCTTTCAGTTCCCAACTCCCCAACTACTACCTAGCCTGGTTAAACCAGTCTGAATACAGTGTTCTTTCAGTTCCCAACTCCCCAACTACTAGCTAGCCTGGTTAAACCAGTCTGAATGCAGTGTTCTTTCAGTTCCCAACTCCCCAACTACTAGCTAGCCTGGTTAAACCAGTCTGAATGCAGTGTTCATTCAGTTCCCAACTCCCCAACTACTAGCTAGCCTGGTTAAACCAGTCTGAATGCAGTGTTCTTTCAGTTCCCAACTCCCCAACTACTAGCTAACCTGGTTAAACCAGTCTGAATGCAGTGTTCTTTCAGTTCCCAACAACAAAACTACCAGCTAGCCTGGTTAAACCAGTCTGAATGCAGTGTTCTTTCAGTTCCCAACTCCCCAACTACTACCTAGCCTGGTTAAACCAGTCTGAATGCAGTGTTCTTTCAGTTCCCAACTCCCCAACTACTAGCTAGCCTGGTTAAACCAGTCTGAATGCAGTGTTCTTTCAATTCCCAACTCTCAACTACTAGCTAGCCTGGTTAAACCAGTCTGAATGCAGTGTTCTTTCAGTTCCCAACTCCCCAACTACTAGCTAGCCTGGTTAAACCAGTCTGAATGCAGTGTTCTTTCAGTTCCCAACTCCCCAACTACTAGATAGCCTGGTTAAACCAGTCTGAATGCAGTGTTCTTTCAGTTCACAACTACAAAACTACTAGCTAGCCTGGTTAAACCAGTCTGAATGCAGTGTTCTTTCAGTTCCCAACTCCCCAACTACTAGCTAGCCTGGTTAAACCAGTCTGAATGCAGTGTTCTTTCAGTTCCCAACTCCCCAACTACTAGCTAGCCTGGTTAAACCAGTCTGAATGCAGTGTTCTTTCAGTTCCCAACTCCCCAACTACTAGCTAACCTGGTTAAACCAGTCTGAATGCAGTGTTCTTTCAGTTCCCAACTCCCCAACTACTAGCTAGCCTGGTTAAACCAGTCTGAATGCAGTGTTCTTTCAGTTCCCAACTCCCCAACTACTAGCTAGCCTGGTTAAACCAGTCTGAATGCAGTGTTCTTTCAGTTCACAACTACAAAACTACTAGCTAGCCTGGTTAAACCAGTCTGAATGCAGTGTTCTTTCAGTTCCCAACAACAAAACTACCAGCTAGCCTGGTTAAACCAGTCTGAATGCAGTGTTCTTTCAGTTCCCAACTCCCCAACTACTAGCTAGCCTGGTTAAACCAGTCTGAATGCAGTGTTCTTTCAGTTCCCAACTCCCCAACTACTAGCTAACCTGGTTAAACCAGTCTGAATGCAGTGTTCTTTCAGTTCCCAACAACAAAACTACCAGCTAGCCTGGTTAAACCAGTCTGAATGCAGTGTTCTTTCAGTTCCCAACTCCCCAACTACTACCTAGCCTGGTTAAACCAGTCTGAATGCAGTGTTCTTTCAGTTCCCAACTCCCCAACTACTAGCTAGCCTGGTTAAACCAGTCTGAATGCAGTGTTCTTTCAGTTCCCAACTCCCCAACTACTAGCTAGCCTGGTTAAATCAGTCTGAATGCAGTGTTCTTTCAGTTCCCAACTCCCCAACTACTAGCTAGCCTGGTTAAACCAGTCTGAATGCAGTGTTCTTTCAGTTCCCAACTCCCCAACTCCTAGCTAGCCTGGTTAAACCAGACTGAATGCAGTGTTCTTTCAGTTCCCAACTCCCCAACTACTAGCTAGCCTTGTTAAACCAGTCTGAATGCAGTGTTCTTTCAGTTCCCAACTCCCCAACTACTAGCTAGCCTGGTTAAACCAGTCTGAATGCAGTGTTCTTTCAGTTCCCAACTCCCCAACTACTAGCTAGCCTGGTTAAACCAGACTGAATGCAGTGTTCTTTCAGTTCCCAACTCCCCAACTACTAGCTAGCCTGGTTAAACCAGTCTGAATGCAGTGTTCTTTCAGTTCCCAACAACAAAACTACCAGCTAGCCTGGTTAAACCAGTCTGAATGCAGTGTTATTTCAGTTCCCAACTCCCCAACTACTAGCTAGCCTGGTTAAACCAGTCTGAATGCAGTGTTCTTTCAGTTCCCAACTCCCCAACTACTAGCTAGCCTGGTTAAACCAGTCTGAATGCATTGTTCTTTCAGTTCCCAACTCCCCAACTACTACCTAGCCTGGTTAAACCAGTCTGAATGCAGTGTTCTTTCAGTTCCCAACTCCCCAACTACTAGCTAGCCTGGTTAAACCAGTCTGAATGCAGTGTTCTTTCAGTTCCCAACTCCCCAACTACTAGCTAGCCTGGTTAAACCAGTCTGAATGCAGTGTTCTTTCAGTTCCCAACTCCCCAACTACTAGCTAGCCTGGTTAAACCAGTCTGAATGCAGTGTTCTTTCAGTTCCCAACTCCCCAACTACTAGCTAGCCTGGTTAAACCAGTCTGAATGCAGTGTTCTTTCAGTTCCCAACTCCCCAACTACTAGCTAGCCTGGTTAAACCAGTCTGAATGCAGTGTTCTTTCAGTTCCCAACAACAAAACTACCAGCTAGCCTGGTTAAACCAGTCTGAATGCAGTGTTCTTTCAGTTCCCAACTCCCCAACTACTAGCTAGCCTGGTTAAACCAGTCTGAATGCAGTGTTCTTTCAGTTCCCAACTCCCCAACTACTAGCTAGCCTGGTTAAACCAGTCTGAATGCAGTGTTCTTTCAGTTCCCAACTCCCCAACTACTACCTAGCCTGGTTAAACCAGTCTGAATGCAGTGTTCTTTCAGTTCCCAACTCCCCAACTACTAGCTAGCCTGGTTAAACCAGTCTGAATGCAGTGTTCTTTCAGTTCCCAACTCCCCAACTACTAGCTAGCCTGGTTAAACCAGTCTGAATGCAGTGTTCTTTCAGTTCCCAACTCCCCAACTACTAGCTAGCCTGGTTAAACCAGTCTGAATGCAGTGTTCTTTCAGTTCACAACTACAAAACTACTAGCTAGCCTGGTTAAACCAGTCTGAATGCAGTGTTCTTTCAGTTCACAACTACAAAACTACTAGCTAGCCTGGTTAAACCAGTCTGAATGCAGTGTTCTTTCAGTTCCCAACTCCCCAACTACTAGCTAGCCTGGTTAAACCAGTCTGAATGCAGTGTTCTTTCAGTTCACAACTACAAAACTACTAGCTAGCCTGGTTAAACCAGTCTGAATGCAGTGTTCTTTCAGTTCACAACTACAAAACTACTAGCTAGCCTGGTTAAACCAGTCTGAATGCAGTGTTCTTTCAGTTCCCAACTCCCCAACTACTAGCTAGCCTGGTTAAACCAGTCTGAATGCAGTGTTCTTTCAGTTCACAACTACAAAACTACTAGCTAGCCTGGTTAAACCAGTCTGAATGCAGTGTTCTTTCAGTTCACAACTACAAAACTACTAGCTAGCCTGGTTAAACCAGTCTGAATGCAGTGTTCTT
>NW_022264147.1:0-30000 GCF_002021735.2 Oncorhynchus kisutch | reverse complement strand
CTCTCTCCTCTACCTCCCTCTCTCCTCCCTCCCTCCCCTCTCTCTCTTCCTCTTTCCTCTCTCTCTCCCTCCCTCTCCCCCTCTCTCCCTCCCTCCCCTCTCTCTCTTCCTCTTTCCTCTCATCTCTCTCTCCCTCCCTCCCCTCTCTCTCTCTCCTCTACCTCCCTCTCTCCTCCCTCCCTCTCTCCCCTCTCTCTCTTCCTCTTTGCTCTCTTTAGTTTTTTTCCCCTGAAAGCCAATTCCTGCCGTCACAAACACTTTGCCAGATAGAACAGGAGGTAGATGAACTATGGTGTTACACACAGTCAGTCACCATGGAGATGACCCTGAGTATTTATTTCAGTCTGTCACCATGGAGATGACCCTGAGTATTTCTATGTCTGTCACCATGGAGATGACCCTGAGTATGTATCTCAGTCTGTCACCCTGGAGATGACCCTGAGTATGTCTCTCAGTCTGTCACCATGGAGATGACCCTGAGTATTTCTCTCAGTCTGTCACCATGGAGATGACCCTGAGTATTTCTCTCAGTCTGTCACCATGGAGATGACCCTGAGTATTTCTATCAGTCTGTCACCATGGAGATGACCCTGAGTATGTCTCTCAGTCTGTCACCATGGAGATGACCCTGAGTATTTCTATCATTCTGTCACCATGGAGATGACCCTGAGTATTTCTATCATTCTGACACCATGGAGATGACCCTGAGTATTTCTATCAGTCTGTCACCATGGAGATGACCCTGAGTATGTCTCTCAGTCTGTCACCATGGAGATGACCCTGAGTATTTCTATCATTCTGTCACCATGGAGATGACCCTGAGTATTTCTATCAGTCTGTCACCATGGAGATGACCCTGAGTATGTCTCTCAGTCTGTCACCATGGAGATGACCCTGAGTATTTCCATCATTCTGTCACCATGGAGATGACCCTGAGTATTTCTATCAGTCTGTCACCATGGAGATGACCCTGAGTATGTCTCTCAGTCTGTCACCATGGAGATGACCCTGAGTATTTCTATCATTCTGTCACCATGGAGATGACCCTGACTATTTCCCTCAGTCTGTCACCATGGAGATGACCCTGAGTATTTCCCTCAGTTTGCCTCCCAAATTGCCCCCCTATTCCCTATGTAGTACCCTACTTCTGGCCAACATCAATGGTACCAGTCCATTTCCTGTCCTCCTCTACAAACGAACTGGTTTAGTAGTAGTATGTTAAAAGGCAAGGTGCTTCCAGTCTGGGCTGTAGGGCCTTTAGGGCCTGATAAGTAGAGAACATTTCCTGTCCTCCTCTACAAACGACTCTTGTCTCCTTAGACAGACAGACACAGTTATTAATTATTTTATCTTCACACACTCTTTTTGCTTAAACACACACACACACACAGACACACACCTCGCATACACACACACACACACATCACATAAACACACATAATCACACACACACACACCTCACACAAACACACATAATCACACACACACACACCTCACACAAACACACATAATCACACACACACACCTCACACAAACACATAAATACACACACACACACCTCACATGAACACATAAACACACACACACACACCTCACATGAACACATAAACACACACACACACACCTCACATGAACACATAAACACACACACACACACCTCACATGAACACATAAACACACACACACACACCTCACATGAACACATAAACACACACACCTCACATGAACACATAAACACACACACACACACCTCACATGAACACATAAATACACACACACACCTCACATGAACACACACACACACACCTCACATAAACACACACACACACACCTCACATGAACACATAAATACACACACACACACCTCACATAAACACACACACACACCTCACATAAACACACACACACACACACCTCACATGAACACATAAATACACACACACACACCTCACATAAACACACACACACACACACCTCACATGAACACATAAATACACACACACACACCTCACATGAACACATAAACACACACACACACACCTCACATGAACACATAATTACACACACACACACCTCACATAAACACACACACACACACCTCACATAAACACACACACCTCACATGAACACATAAATACACACACCTCACATAAACACACACACACCTGTCCAGGGACAAGGCTGAGCAACAACAAGCTGAGGATGGGGCTGGCTGGTGGGATAGATAGATAGATAGATAGATAGACAGATAGATAGAGAGAGAGAGAGAGAGAGAGAGAGAGAGAGAGAGACAGAGAGAGAGAGGTAGAGAGATCCTATCATCACACAGCTCCTACCCCAACACAGCCCCTACCCTCACATAGCCTCTACCCTCACACAGCTCCTACCCTCACACAGCTCCTACCCTCACACAGCTACTACCCTCATACAGCTCCTACCCTCACACAGCTCCTACCCTCACACAGCTCACACAGCTCCTACCCTCATACAGCCCTACACTCACACAGCTCCTACCCTCACACTGCTCCTACCCTCACACAGCTCACACAGCTCCTACCCTCCCACAGCTCCTACCCTCACACAGCTACTACCCTCACACAGCTCCTACCATCACACAGTTGCTACCCTCACACAGCTCCTACCCTCACACAGCTCCTACCCTCACATAGCTACTTACCTCACACAGCTCCTACCCTCACACAGCTCCTACCCTCACACAGCTCCTACCCTCACACAGCTCCTACCCTCACATAGCTCCTTACCTCACACAGCTCCTACCCTCACACAGCTCCTACCCTCACACAGCTCCTACCCTCACACAGCTTCTACCCTCGCACAGCTCCTACCCTCGCACAGCTCCTACCCTCGCACAGCTCCTACCCTCACACAGCTCGCACAGCTCCTACCCTCACACAGCTCACACAGCTCCTACCATCACACAGCTTCTACTCTCACACAGCTCCTACCCTCACACAGCTCCTACCCTCACACAGCTCCTGGAGGAGGAGGAGGAGGAGGTGTTCTCCTGTATCAACATTGGAGATGACTATTCTCACATGATTACAGTAGGACACCTTTGGATAGGGGGGAATCTTCATACCATTTTAATTGTTTCCTCACATCCTCTTCTCACTTCCTTCTCAAAACTCATTGGGTGAGAAAGTCAGAGGGACACGAATCTCTGATCTAATTGGTTTTGAGAAGGAGGTGAGAAGAGAGGATGTGTGGAATTAAGAAAATGGTATTGAGATTCTCCCAGTGTCTCATCTGGAGTTGTGATGATGAGGGAGGAGCTGTCTTGGGACCTGATTTGCAGCTGCTAATCATTTGGTAAAGTTTGCAGGATGTTGCAGGAATGAGACCTTACAGGAAGAGCTAAAGACAGGACAGAGAGGTGTTTCTAAAGACAGTTTCATGTCTTTTCATAGCTTGTTTTCTGAAATTAACTTTACTTAGGAGCCAACACTAGCAACAGGAGTCCTTCTCTCTCTCTCACCCCTCCTCACCGCTCTGTTTCTCTCTCTCTCTCTCTCTCTCTCTCTCTCTCTCTCTCTCGCACTCTTTCCTCTCTCTCTCTCTCTCTCTCTCTCTCTCTCACAACCCTCTCTCTCTCTCTCGCACTCTTTCTCTCTCTCTCTCTCTCTCGCACCTCTCTTTCTCTCTCTCTCTGCTCTCTCGCACTCTTTCTCTCTCTCTCTGTCTCTCTCGCACCCTCTCTCTCTCTCTCCTCGCACTCTTTCTCTCTCTCTCTCTCTCTCTCTCGCACCCTCTCTTCTCTCTCTCTCACTCTTTCTCTCTCTCTCTCTCTCTCTCTCGCACCCCTCTCTCTCTCTCTCTCGCACTCTTTTCTCTCTCTCTCTCTCTCTCTCTCTCTCTCTCTCTCTCTCGCCCTCTCTTTCTCTCTCTCTCTTGCTCTCTCGCACTCTTTCTCTCTCTCTCTGTCTCTCTCGCACCCTCTCTCTCTCTCTCTCTGTCTCTCTCTCTCTTGCTCTCTCGCACTCTTTCTCTCTCTGGCTCTCTCGCACCCTCTCTCTCTCTCTCTCTCTCTCTCTCTCTCTCTCTCTCTCGCACCCTCTCTCTCTCTCTCTCTCTCTCTCTCTCTCTCTCTCTCTCTCTCTCTCTCTCTCTCTCTCTCTCTCTCTCTCTCACCCTCTCCCTCCCTCCTCTCTCTCCCTCTCTCCTCTCTCCCTCTGACAAATGGATATGGGGACTCTGCTCAGGCATCTTTTTTTTACACTTGCTACTTTAGGTTATGGTTCACTTAGCTGTGGAGGGTGACCTCTGATTGGCTCCGAGGTTACGACAGGAACAGAGTCCCCACCATAACAGGCCTCAACAGACTGCAGTGTGGAGGACTAGTTCAAACTCTACAACTTAGATAGACAGAAACAACTACCATATACTCCTATGTCATTTTATTCAGGTGTCCCTGTGTGGTTCAGTTGTAGTCCAGCTTCAGTATGTGTCCCAGTATGTGTCCCAATTGCATTTTTGTCCCCACCAGCTTTATCATTTGAATGTGATGCAAAACGTGACAACGGTGTACATTAGGATATGCGCCTCCTAACCCTAACCTAACGCCTCCTAACCCTAACCTAACGCCTCCTAACCCTAACCTAACACCTCCTAACCCTAACCTAACGCCCTCCTAACCCTAACCTAACGCCTCCTAACCCTAACCTAACGCCTCCTAACCCGAACCTAACGCCTCCTAACCCTAACCTAACGCCTCCTAACCCTAACCTAACGCCTCCTAACCCTAACCTAACGCCTCCTAACCCTAACCTAAGCCTCCTAACCCGAACCTAACGCCTCCTAACCCTAACCTAACGCCTCCTAACCCTAACCTAACGCCTCCTAACCCTAACCTAACGCCTCCTAACCCCTAACCTAACGCCTCCTAACCCTAACCTAACGCCTCCTAACCCTAACTTTAACGCCTCCTAACCCGAACCTAACGCCTCCTAACCCGAACCTAACGCCTCCTAACCCTAACCTAACGCCTCCTAACCCTAACCTAACGCCTCCTAACCCTAACCTAACGCCTCCTAACCCTAACCTAACGCCTCCTAACCCGAACCTAACGCCTCCTAACCCGAACCTAACGCCTCCTAACCCTAACCTAACGCCTCCTAACCCTAACCTAACGCTTCCTAACACTAACCTAACGCCTCCTAACCTCTGAGCGGTATTTATATATATAACCCTAACCCCTTATTTAACCAGGTATTTATATATATAACCCTAAACCTTTATTTAACCAGGTATTTATATATATAACCCTTTATTTAACCAGGTATTTATATATATAACCCTAAACCTTTATTTAACCAGGTATTTATATATATAACCCTTTATTTAACCAGGTATTTATATATATAACCCTTTATTTAACCAGGTATTTATATATATAACCCTTTATTTAACCAGGTATTTATATATATAACCCTTTATTTAACCAGGTATTTATATATATAACCCTTTATTTAACCAGGTATTTATATATATAACCCTTTATTTAACAGGTATTTATATATATAACCCTTTATTTAACCAGGTATTTATATATATAACCCCTTATTTAACCAGGTATTATATATATAACCCCTTATTTAAACAGGGATTTATATATATAACCCTTTATTTAACCAGGTATTTATATATATAACCCCTTATTTAACCAGGTATTTATATATATAACCCTAACCCTTTATTTAACCAGGTATTTATACTATATAACCCTTTATTTAACCAGGTACACCAGACCACCAGACCAACGGAACCAATGGAAAGACAAGGCCACCAGACCAATGGAAAGACAAGGACACCAGACCAATGGACCAATGAAGACAAGGACACCAGACAATGGACCAATGGACCAATGGAAAGACAAGGACACCACAGACCAATGGAAAAGACAAGGACACCAGACAATGGAAAGACCAAGGACACCAGACCAACGGAAAGACAAGGACACCAGACCAATGGAAAGACAAGGACACCAGACCAACGGACCAATGGAAAGGACAAGGACACCAGACCAATGGACCAATGAAAGACAAGGACACCAGACCCAACGGACCAATGGAAAGACAAGGACACCAGACCAATGAAAGACAAGGACACTAGACCAATGGAAAGACATGGACACCAGACCAACGGACCAACGGACCAATGGAAAGACAAGGACAGCAGACCAATGGACCAATGTAAAGACAAGGGACACCAGACCAATGGACCAATGGAAGACAAGGACACCAGACCAATGGAAAGACAAGGACACCAGACAACGGACCAATGGAAAGACAAGGACCACCAGACCAAGGACCAATGGAAAGACAAGGACACCCAGACCAATGGAAAGACAAGGACACCAGACCAATGGAAAGACAAGGACACCAGACCAACGGACCAATGGAAAGACCAAGGACACCAACCCAATGGAAAGACAAGGACACAGACCAACGGACCAATGGAAAGACAAGGACACCAGACCAATTGGAAGACAAGGACACCAGACCAACGGAAAGACAAGGACACCAGACCAACGGACCAATGGAAAGACAAGGACAACCAGACCAATGGACCAATGGAACGACAAGGACACCAGACCAAACGGACCAATGGAAAGACAAGGACACCAGACCAATGGAAAGACAAGGACACTAGACCAATGGAAAGACATGGACACCAGAACCAAAGGACCAACGGACCAATGGAACACAAGGACAGACAAGCCCAATGGACCAATGTAAAGACAAGGACACCCAGACCAATGGACCCAATGGAAAGACAAGGACACCCAGACCAATGGACACAATGGAAGACAAGGACACCAGACCAATTGGAACAGACAAGGACACCATACACGGACCAATGGAAAGACAAGGACACCAGACCCAACGGACCAATGGAAAGACAAGGACACCAGACCAATGGAAAGACAAGGACACCAGACCAATGGAAAGACATGGACACCAGACCAACGGAACCAACGGACCAATGGAAACACAAGGACAGCAGACCAATGGACCAATGTAAAGACAAGGACACCAGACCAATGGACCAATGGAAAGACAAGGACACCAGACCAATGGACCAATGGAAAGACAAGGACACCAGACCAATGGAAAGACAAGGACACCATACCAACGGACCAATGGAAAGACAAGGACACCAGACCAACGGACCAATGGAAAGACAAGGACACCAGACCAATGGAAAGACAAGGACACCAGACCAATGGAAAGACAAGGACACCAGACCAACGGACCAATGGAAAGACAAGGACACCAGACCAATGGAAAGACAAGGACACCAGACCAATGGACCAATGGAAAGACAAGGACACCAGACCAACGGACCAATGGAAAGACGTGGTATACAAGAGCAGAGCAAAGTAACTCTGGGATGTAACTAACCATTCAGACATGGTATACAGATCTCTGGTCTGAGGACAAGCAGAGAGCTTCACTCACAGACAGACTAAAGAAGACCATTAAGAAAATGTACACATATCTCTCTCTCTCTCTCTCTTCCTCTCTCTCTCTCCCTCTCTCTCTCTCTCTTTCCCCCTCTCTCTCTCCCTCCCTCCATCTCTCTCTCTCTCTCCTCTCTCTCTCTCTCTCTCTCTCTCTCTCTCTTCCTCTCTCTCCCTCTCTTTCTCCCTCCATCTCTCTCTCTCCTCTCTCTCTCTCTCTCTCTCTCTCTCTTCTCTCTCTCTCTCTCTCTTTCCTCTCTCTCTCTCTCTCCCTCTCCTCTCTCTCTTTCCCCCTCCTCTCCCTCTCTCTCTCCCCTCCCTCCATCTCTCTCTCCTCCTCTCTCATCTCTCTCTCTCCTTCTCTCCTCTCTCTCTCTCTCTCTCTCTCTCTCTCCCTCTCTCTCTCTCTCTCTTTCCCCCTCTTTCCCTCTCTCTCTCTCTCCCCTCTCTCTCTCTCTCTCTCTCTCTCCCCCCTCTCTCTCTCTCCCTCTCTCCCCCCTCTCCCCCCCCCCTCTCTCTCTCACACTCTAACTGTGTCCTGTCGCATGCCTTTCACCCATCACTCAGGACGACCTTGCTAAAGAAAACAAATTAAACTCCCATTCATTATGCAGTTCTCTTTGTTAGTGCCTGCACCCGCCACGCCAATGCCGACCCCCTCACTGACTGACTGACTGGCTGACTGGCTAACGGACTGACTGACTGACTGATTAACTGAATGGCTGACTGACTAACTGGATGACTAACTGGCTGTCTGATTGGATGACTAGCTGACTGACTGACTGGCTGGCTGACTGAATGACTGACTGGATGACTGACTGACTGACTAGCTGACTGACTGGATGACTGACTGGCTGACTGGTTGACTGACTGATTGACTAGCTGACTGACTGACTGACTAGCTGACTGACTGGTTGACTGACTGACTGACTAGCTGACTGACTGACTGACTAGCTGACTGACTGACTAGCTGACTGACTGGTTGACTGACTGACTGACTAGCTGACTGACTGACTAGCTGACTGACTGACTGACTGACTAGCTGACTGGATGACTAGTTGACTGGCTGATTGGCTGACTGTACACACACACATATACACACACAATCCAAAACCCTCCTAAAAAGCCATGTCCTGTCAAGCTTCCATTAGCAGATGTCCAGACAGACAGAAAGGCCTAGCTAACTACTACCATAGAGTGGTCTAGTCCAGACAGACAGACAGGCTGAGCTAACTACTACCATAGAGTGGTCTAGTCCAGACAGACAGACAGGCTGAGCTAACTACTACCATAGAGTGGTCTAGTCCAGACAGACAGACAGGCTGAGCTAACTACTACCATAGAGTGGTCTAGTCCAGACAGACAGAAAGGCCTAGCTAACTACTACCATAGAGTGGTCTAGTCCAGACAGACAGAAAGGCCTAGCTAACTACTACCATAGAGTGGTCTAGTCCAGACAGACAGACAGACAGACAGGCTGAGCTAACTACTACCATAGAGTGAAGGTCTAGTCCAAACAGACAGACAGACAGACAGGCTGAGCTAACTACTACCATAGGTTGAGGGTCTATGGTGTGTTAAAGTAGCAGTGATAAACTCTAGCACACAGGATCCATCTCAAATGGTGCCCTATTCCCTACATGGTAGACTACTCTTGACCAGGACACTAAGTAGTGCACTATATAGGGAATAGTGGGCCATTTGGCCACTCTGTCTGGTGTAAATCCTAGCTAGGTGATACAGCAGTAGAACAGATGAATAAATATCATGGTCATTCCTCGTCCATCTTCATTCCAAAATGGCAGACTAAGTAAGAGACGACATGGTTGTTTCTAGAACTAATCTTTCTTTTGGCTGACCTCGCTCTCTCCAAGTCGTCTACTAGATGTCTGTTAGATTGGACTTTAATGTCTCCATCCCTCGTCTCCTAATGTAGTGGTCTGGGTGTAGCTGGTGCAGAGGAGTCAGGCTCAGGACAGCAGAGATGTGTCCCTGTAGTGGTCTGGGTGTAGCTGGTGCAGAGCAGTCAGGACAGCAGAGATGTGTCCCTGTAGTGGTCTGGGTGTAGCTGGTGCAGAGGAGTCAGGCTCAGGCCAGCAGAGATGTGTCCCTGTAGTGGTCTGGGTGTAGCTGGTGCAGAGGAGTCAGGCTCAGGCCAGCAGAGATGTGTCCCTGTAGTGGTCTGGGTGTAGCTGGTGCAGAGGAGTCAGGCTCAGGACAGCAGAGATGTGTCCCTGTAGTGGTCTGGGTGTAGCTGGTGCAGAGCAGTCAGGACAGCAGAGATGTGTCCCTGTAGTGGTCTGGGTGTAGCTGGTGCAGAGGAGTCAGGCGCAGGCCAGCAGAGATGTGTCCCTGTAGTGGTCTGGGTGTAGCTGGTGCAGAGGAGTCTGGCTCAGGACAGCAGAGATGTGTCCCTGTAGTGGTCTGGGTGTAGCTGGTGCAGAGGAGTCAGGCTCAGGCCAGCAGAGATGTGTCCCTGTAGTGGTCTGGGTGTAGCTGGTGCAGAGGAGTCAGGCTCAGGACAGCAGAGATGTGTCCCTGTAGTGGTCTGGGTGTAGCTGGTGCAGAGGAGTCAGGCTCAGGCCAGCAGAGATGTGTCCCTGTAGTGGTCTGGGTGTAGCTGGGTGCAGAGGAGTCAGGCTCAGGACAGCAGAGATGTGTCCCTGTAGTGGTCTGGGTGTAGCTGGTGCAGAGCAGTCAGGACAGCAGAGATGTGTCCCTGTAGTGGTCTGGGTGTAGCTGGTGCAGAGGAGTCAGGCTCAGGACAGCAGAGATGTGTCCCTGTAGTGGTCTGGGTGTAGCTGGTGCAGAGGAGTCAGGCTCAGGACAGCAGAGATGTGTCCCTGTAGTGGTCTGGGTGTAGCTGGTGCAGAGGAGTCAGGCTCAGGCCAGCAGAGATGTGTCCCTGTAGTGGTCTGGGTGTAGCTGGTGCAGAGGAGTCAGGCTCAGGACAGCAGAGATGTGTCCCTGTAGTGGTCTGGGTGTAGCTGGTGCAGAGGAGTCAGGCTCAGGCCAGCAGAGATGTGTCCCTGTAGTGGTCTGGGTGTAGCTGGTGCAGAGGAGTCAGGCTCAGGCCAGCAGAGATGTGTCCCTGTAGTGGTCTGGGTGTAGCTGGTGCAGAGGAGTCAGGCTCAGGCCAGCAGAGATGTGTCCCTGTAGTGGTCTGGGTGTAGCTGGTGCAGAGGAGTCAGGCTCAGGCCAGCAGAGATGTGTCCCTGTAGTGGTCTGGGTGTAGCTGGAGGAGTCAGGCTCAGGCCAGCAGAGATGTGTCCCTGTAGTGGTCTGGGTGTAGCTGGTGCAGAGGAGTCAGGCTCAGGACAGCAGAGATGTGTCCCTGTAGTGGTCTGGGTGTAGCTGGTGCAGAGGAGTCAGGCTCAGGACAGCAGAGATGTGTCCCTGTAGTGGTCTGGGTGTAGCTGGTGCAGAGGAGTCAAGCTCAGGCCAGCAGAGATGTGTCCCTGTAGTGGTCTGGGTGTAGCTGGTGCAGAGGAGTCAGGCTCAGGCCAGCAGAGATGTGTCCCTGTAGTGGTCTGGGTGTAGCTGGTGCAGAGGAGTCAGGCTCAGGACAGCAGAGATGTGTCCCTGTAGTGGTCTGGGTGTAGCTGGTGCAGAGGAGCCAGGCTCAGGACAGCAGAGATGTGTCCCTGTAGTGGTCTGGGTGTAGCTGGTGCAGAGGAGTCAAGCTCAGGCCAGCAGAGATGTGTCCCTGTAGTGGTCTGGGTGTAGCTGGTGCAGAGGAGTCAGGCTCAGGCCAGCAGAGATGTGTCCCTGTAGTGGTCTGGGTGTAGCTGGAGGAGTCAGGCTCAGGCCAGCAGAGATGTGTCCCTGTAGTGGTCTGGGTGTAGCTGGTGTAGAGGAGTCAGGCTCAGGACAGCAGAGATGTGTCCCTGTAGTGGTCTGGGTGTAGCTGGTGCAGAGGAGTCAGGCTCAGGACAGCAGAGATGTGTCCCTGTAGTGGTCTGGGTGTAGCTGGTGCAGAGGAGTCAGGCTCAGGCCAGCAGAGATGTGTCCCTGTAGTGGTCTGGGTGTAGCTGGTGCAGAGGAGTCAGGCGCAGGCCAGCAGAGATGTGTCCCTGTAGTGGTCTGGGTGTAGCTGGTGCAGAGGAGTCAGGCTCAGGACAGCAGAGATGTGTCCCTGTAGTGGTCTGGGTGTAGCTGGTGCAGAGGAGTCAGGCGCAGGCCAGCAGAGATGTGTCCCTGTAGTGGTCTGGGTGTAGCTGGTGCAGAGGAGTCAGGCTCAGGACAGCAGAGATGTGTCCCTGTAGTGGTCTGGGTGTAGCTGGTGCAGAGGAGTCAGGCACAGGACAGCAGAGATGTGTCCCTGTAGTGGTCTGGGTGTAGCTGGTGCAGAGGAATCAGGCTCAGGCCAGCAGAGATGTGTCCCTGTAGTGGTCTGGGTGTAGCTGGTGGAGAGGAGTCAGGCTCAGGCCAGCAGAGATGTGTCCCTGTAGTGGTCTGGGTGTAGCTGGTGGAGAGGAGTCAGGCTCAGGCCAGCAGAGATGTGTCCCTGTAGTGGTCTGGGTGTAGCTGGTGCAGAGGAGTCAGGCACAGGACAGCAGAGATGTGTCCCTGTAGTGGTCTGGGTGTAGCTGGTGCAGAGGAATCAGGCTCAGGCCAGCAGAGATGTGTCCCTGTAGTGGTCTGGGTGTAGCTGGTGGAGAGGAGTCAGGCTCAGGCCAGCAGAGATGTGTCCCTGTAGTGGTCTGGGTGTAGCTGGTGGAGAGGAGTCAGGCTCAGGCCAGCAGAGATGTGTCCCTGTAGTGGTCTGGGTGTAGCTGGTGCAGAGGAGTCAGGCTCAGGACAGCAGAGATGTGTCCCTGTAGTGGTCTGGGTGTAGCTGGTGCAGAGGAGTCAGGCGCAGGACAGCAGAGATGTGTCCCTGTAGTGGTCTGGGTGTAGCTGGTGCAGAGGAGTCAAGCTCAGGCCAGCAGAGATGTGTCCCTGTAGTGGTCTGGGTGTAGCTGGTGCAGAGGAGTCAGGCTCAGGCCAGCAGAGATGTGTCCCTGTAGTGGTCTGGGTGTAGCTGGTGCAGAGGAGTCAGGCTCAGGACAGCAGAGATGTGTCCCTGTAGTGGTCTGGGTGTAGCTGGTGCAGAGGAGTCAGGCTCAGGACAGCAGAGATGTGTCCCTGTAGTGGTCTGGGTGTAGCTGGTGCAGAGGAGTCAAGCTCAGGCCAGCAGAGATGTGTCCCTGTAGTGGTCTGGGTGTAGCTGGTGCAGAGGAGTCAGGCTCAGGCCAGCAGAGATGTGTCCCTGTAGTGGTCTGGGTGTAGCTGGAGGAGTCAGGCTCAGGCCAGCAGAGATGTGTCCCTGTAGTGGTCTGGGTGTAGCTGGTGTAGAGGAGTCAGGCTCAGGACAGCAGAGATGTGTCCCTGTAGTGGTCTGGGTGTAGCTGGTGCAGAGGAGTCAGGCTCAGGACAGCAGAGATGTGTCCCTGTAGTGGTCTGGGTGTAGCTGGTGCAGAGGAGTCAGGCTCAGGCCAGCAGAGATGTGTCCCTGTAGTGGTCTGGGTGTAGCTGGTGCAGAGGAGTCAGGCGCAGGCCAGCAGAGATGTGTCCCTGTAGTGGTCTGGGTGTAGCTGGTGCAGAGGAGTCAGGCTCAGGACAGCAGAGATGTGTCCCTGTAGTGGTCTGGGTGTAGCTGGTGCAGAGGAGTCAGGCGCAGGCCAGCAGAGATGTGTCCCTGTAGTGGTCTGGGTGTAGCTGGTGCAGAGGAGTCAGGCTCAGGACAGCAGAGATGTGTCCCTGTAGTGGTCTGGGTGTAGCTGGTGCAGAGGAGTCAGGCTCAGGACAGCAGAGATGTGTCCCTGTAGTGGTCTGGGTGTAGCTGGTGCAGAGGAATCAGGCTCAGGCCAGCAGAGATGTGTCCCTGTAGTGGTCTGGGTGTAGCTGGTGGAGAGGAGTCAGGCTCAGGCCAGCAGAGATGTGTCCCTGTAGTGGTCTGGGTGTAGCTGGTGGAGAGGAGTCAGGCTCAGGCCAGCAGAGATGTGTCCCTGTAGTGGTCTGGGTGTAGCTGGTGCAGAGGAGTCCGGCTCAGGACAGCAGAGATGTGTCCCTGTAGTGGTCTGGGTGTAGCTGGTGCAGAGGAGTCAGGCTCAGGACAGCAGAGATGTGTCCCTGTAATGGTCTGGGTGTAGCTGGTGCAGAGGAGTCAGGCTCAGGCCAGCAGAGATGTGTCCCTGTAGTGGTCTGGGTGTAGCTGGTGCAGAGGAGTCAGGCTCAGGCCAGCAGAGATGTGTCCCTGTAGTGGTCTGGGTGTAGCTGGTGCAGAGGAGTCAGGCTCAGGCCAGCAGAGATGTGTCCCTGTAGTGGTCTGGGTGTAGCTGGTGCAGAGGAGTCAGGCTCAGGACAGCAGAGATGTGTCCCTGTAGTGGTCTGGGTGTAGCTGGTGCAGAGGAGTCAGGCGCAGGCCAGCAGAGATGTGTCCCTGTAGTGGTCTGGGTGTAGCTGGTGCAGAGGAGTCAGGCTCAGGCCAGCAGAGATGTGTCCCTGTAGTGGTCTGGGTGTAGCTGGTGCAGAGGAGTCAGGCTCAGGCCAGCAGAGATGTGTCCCTGTAGTGGTCTGGGTGTAGCTGGTGCAGAGGAGTCAGGCGCAGGCCAGCAGAGATGTGTCCCTGTAGTGGTCTGGGTGTAGCTGGTGCAGAGCAGTCAGGCCAGCAGAGATGTGTCCCTGTAGTGGTCTGGGTGTAGCTGGTGCAGAGGAGTCAGGCTCAGGCCAGCAGAGATGTGTCCCTGTAGTGGTCTGGGTGTAGCTGGTGCAGAGGAGTCAGGCTCAGGCCAGCAGAGATGTGTAACACAAGTAACTTTACTCAAATATTACAATGGAAAGACAAGGACACCAGACCAACGGACCAATGGAAAGACAAGGACACCAGACCAATGGAAAGACAAGGACACCAGACCAATGGACCAATGGAAAGACAAGGACACCAGACCAACGGACCAATGGAAAGACAAGGACACCAGACCAATGGAAAGACAAGGACACCAGACCAATGGACCAATGGAAAGACAAGGACACCAGACCAATGGACCAATGGAAAGACAAGGACACCAGTAACTTTACTCAAATATTCCAATAGCATGTCGTAATACCGAGCCCAAGGGACCGAACACACATAAACAATCACGGACAAACCCATGGGGAAAACAGAGGGTTACATAATGAACATGTAATGGGGGAAACCAGGTACAACAAAGACAAAACAAATGGAAAATGAAAAGTGGATGGGCGATGGCTAGAAGGCCGGTGACGTCGACCGCCGAACGGACAAAGAGGAGACCAGGAACTGTAACACTTTAATACAACGTGTTCTTACGTTTTAATTTGGTTAAAGACCAACGTTGGTATCTTCAACTACTTCAAAATGAACTGACAGATTATCTGGTTTGGTGACTAAAACCATCTGGTTCAATGACAGTGACACGTGTGTGTGTGTGTGTGTGTGTGTGTGTGTGTGTGTGTGTGTGTGTGTGTGTGTGTGTGTGTGTGTGTGTGTGTGTGTGTGTGTGTGTGTGTGTGTGTGTGTGTGGTGTGTGTGTGTGTGTGTGTGTGTGTGTGTGTGTGTGTACATACTGTTGCAGGAGAGGAGGAGAGGAGAGGAGGAGAAGAGGGGAGAAGAGGGAAGAAGAGGGGAGAAGAGAAGGAGAGGGTAGGAGAATAGTTAGACTGCAGCAGAGAAAGAGAGAGAGAGAGAGAGAGAGAGAGAGAGAGAGACTGTGTCTAACACACTGTCGGAAGTGTATTCTGTCTCTAACATATGGGTCCCTGACCACCCCTGTACCAGCCTGCTGGCTCTACAGATGGAGGATCTTAATTTGATCACCCTGTTGCAGGATGATTTTCCTGCAATGCAAGAAACTTAAAACTGGTGTATTCGAAGTTTAAAAAGGCATCTGAAGTTTGTAACTTCCACTTACAAAAATGAACTATAATCACGTTTTCTTTAAACAAATAAGAAACTTGCAGGACAGAAGAACATATGAAAGAAAAGAAAGGAATTTACTCTGGTACATTTTAACCCACTAAATCCCAAAACATTTCTCCAAGTTTCACCTTGTGGTCTGGGTGCAGCCAGTCAGCCAGTCAGCTTCCCCTTTATAGTAAAGCCCTTTATAGTAAAGCCCTTTATAGTAAAGCCCTTTATAGTAAAGCCCTTTTGTTGCTAAAGGCATTTCAGAAAGGTATTATTTAGTGATTCCTTTACATCTGCCCCTCTTGTGAAGGTCGACCCCTCTTGTGAAGGTCGACCCCTCTTGTGAAGGTCGACCCCTCATGTGAAGGTCAACCCCTCGTGTGAAGGTCGACCCCTCATGTGAAGGTCGACCCCTCATGTGAAGGTCGACCCCTCATGTGAAGGTCGACCCCTCTTGTGAAGGTCAACCCCTCATGTGAAGCTCAACCCCTCGGGTGAAGGTCGACCCCTCTTGTGAAGGTCAACCCCTCATGTGAAGGTCGACCCCTCTTGTGAAGGTCAACCCCTCATGTGAAGGTCGACCCCTCTTGTGAAGGTCAACCCCTCATGTGAAGGTCGACCCCTCATGTGAAGGTCAACCCCTCATGTGAAGGTCGACCCCTCATGTGAAGGTCGACCCCTATTGTGAAGGTCGACCCCTCATGTGAAGGTCGACCCCTCTTGTGAAGGTCAACCCCTCATGTGAAGTGCGAACCCTCATGTGAAGCTCAACCCCTCGGGTGAAAGTCGACCCCTCGTGTGAAGGTCAGCCCCTCGGGGGAAGGTCAACCCTGCAGGTGATGGTCAGCCCTCGTGTGAAGGTCAACCCCTCGTGTGAAATTCAACCCCTCGTGTGAAGGTCAACCCCCTGTGTGAAGGTCAACCCCTCATGTGGAGGTCAACCCCCTGTGTGAAGGTCAACCCCTCATGTGGAGGTCACCCCCTCATGTGAAGGTCAACTCCTCATGTGAAGGTCAACCCCTGTGTGAAGATCGGCCCCATGTGAAGGTCGACCCCTCGTGTGAAGGTCAACCCCCTGTGTGAAGGTTGACCCCTCAGGTGAAGGTCACCCCCTCATGTGAAGGTCAACCACTCATGTGAAGGTCAACCCCTCGTGTGAAGGTCAACCCCTCGTGTGAAGGTCAGCCCCCCAGGTGAAGGTCAACCCTGCAGGTGAAGGTCAACCCTGTTACGTGAACTGAACTGTTGTTTTAATGTGGTGACCCTATTCCTCTTCCAATATTGATTCCAAAAGAAGACACTGAACATATAATAGTCAAATCACAGAGTAAAAGCAGGTGAACTGGTGCTATTATCAGGTGAACTGGTGCTATTATCAGGTGAACTGGTGCTATTATCAGGTGAACTGGTTCTATTATCAGGTGAACTGGTTCTATTATCAGGTGAACTGGTGCTATTATCAGGTGAACTGGTTCTATTATCAGGTGAGCTGGTTCTATTATCAGGTGAACTGGTGCTATTATCAGGTGAACTGGTGCTATTATCAGGTGAACTGGTTCTATTATCAGGTGAACTGGTGCTATTATCAGGTGAACTGGTGCTATTATCAGGTGAACTGGTGCTATTATCAGGTGAACTGGTTCTATTATCAGGTGAACTGGTGCTATTATCAGGTGAACTGGTTCTATTATCAGGTGAGCTGGTTCTATTATCAGGTGAACTGGTGCTATTATCAGGTGAACTGGTTCTATTATCAGGTGAGCTGGTGCTATTATCAGGTGAGCTGGTGCTATTATCAGGTGAGCTGGTGCTATTATCAGGTGAACTGGTGCTATTATCAGGTGAACTGGTTCTATTATCAGGTGAGCTGGTTCTATTATCAGGTGAACTGGTGCTATTATCAGGTGAACTGGTTCTATTATCAGGTGAGCTGGTGCTATTATCAGGTGAGCTGGTGCTATTATCAGGTGAACTGGTGCTATTATCAGGTGAACTGGTGCTATTATCAGGTGAACTGGTGCTATTATCAGGTGAACTGGTGCTATTATCAGGTGAGCTGGTGCTATTATCAGGTGAGCTGGTGCTATTATCAGGTGAGCTGGTTCTATTAGCAGGTGAACTGGTGCTATTATCAGGTGAGCTGGTGCTATTATCAGGTGAACTGGTTCTATTATCAGGTGAGCTGGTGCTATTATCAGGTGAACTGGTGCTATTATCAGGTGAACTGGTGCTATTATCAGGTGAGCTGGTGCTATTATCAGGTGAACTGGTTCTATTATCAGGTGAGCTGGTGCTATTATCAGGTGAACTGGTGCTATTATCAGGTGAGCTGGTGCTATTATCAGGTGAGCTGGTGCTATTATCAGGTGAGCTGGTGCTATTATCAGGTGAACTGGTGCTATTATCAGGTGAACTGGTTCTATTATCAGGTGAGCTGGTTCTATTATCAGGTGAGCTGGTGCTATTATCAGGTGAACTGGTGCTATTAGCAGGTGAACTGGTGCTATTATCAGGTGAACTGGTTCTATTATCAGGTGAACTGGTGCTATTATCAGGTGAACTGGTTCTATTATCAGGTGAACTGGTTCTATTATCAGGTGAACTGGTGCTATTATCAGGTGAACTGGTGCTATTATCAGGTGAACTGGTGCTATTATCAGGTGAACTGGTGCTATTATCAGGTGAGCTGGTGCTATTATCAGGTGAACTGGTTCTATTATCAGGTGAACTGGTGCTATTAGCAGGTGAACTGGTTCTATTATCAGGTGAGCTGGTTCTATTATCAGGTGAGCTGGTGCTATTATCAGGTGAACTGGTGCTATTAGCAGGTGAACTGGTGCTATTATCAGGTGAACTGGTTCTATTATCAGGTGAACTGGTGCTATTATCAGGTGAACTGGTTCTATTATCAGGTGAACTGGTTCTATTATCAGGTGAACTGGTGCTATTATCAGGTGAACTGGTGCTATTATCAGGTGAACTGGTGCTATTATCAGGTGAACTGGTGCTATTATCAGGTGAACTGGTGCTATTATCAGGTGAACTGGTGCTATTATCAGGTGAACTGGTTCTATTATCAGGTGAACTGGTTCTATTATCAGGTGAACTGGTTCTATTATCAGGTGAGCTGGTGCTATTATCAGGTGAACTGGTTCTATTATCAGGTGAACTGGTGCTATTATCAGGTGAACTGGTGCTATTATCAGGTGAACTGGTGCTATTATCAGGTGAACTGGTTCTATTATCAGGTGAACTGGTTCTATTATCAGGTGAGCTGGTGCTATTATCAGGTGAGCTGGTTCTATTATCAGGTGAACTGGTTCTATTATCAGGTGAACTGGTTCTATTATCAGGTGAACTGGTTCTATTATCAGGTGAACTGGTGCTATTATCAGGTGAACTGGTTCTATTATCAGGTGAACTGGTTCTATTATCAGGTGAACTGGTGCTATTATCAGGTGAGCTGGTGCTATTATCAGGTGAACTGGTTCTATTATCAGGTGAGCTGGTTCTATTATCAGGTGAGCTGGTGCTATTATCAGGTGAGCTGGTTCTATTATCAGGTGAACTGGTTCTATTATCAGGTGAACTGGTTCTATTATCAGGTGAACTGGTTCTATTATCAGGTGAACTGGTGCTATTATCAGGTGAACTGGTTCTATTATCAGGTGAACTGGTTCTATTATCAGGTGAACTGGTTCTATTATCAGGTGAGCTGGTGCTATTATCAGGTGAACTGGTGCTATTATCAGGTGAGCTGGTGCTATTATCAGGTGAACTGGTTCTATTATCAGGTGAGCTGGTGCTATTATCAGGTGAACTGGTGCTATTATCAGGTGAACTGGTTCTATTATCAGGTGAGCTGGTGCTATTATCAGGTGAGCTGGTGCTATTATCAGGTGAGCTGGTGCTATTATCAGGTGAACTGGTGCTATTATCAGGTGAGCTGGTTCTATTATCAGGTGAACTGGTTCTATTATCAGGTGAGCTGGTGCTATTATCAGGTGAGCTGGTGCTATTAGCAGGTGAACTGGTTCTATTATCAGGTGAACTGGTGCTATTATCAGGTGAGCTGGTGCTATTATCAGGTGAGCTGGTTCTATTATCAGGTGAACTGGTTCTATTATCAGGTGAACTGGTTCTATTATCAGGTGAGCTGGTGCTATTATCAGGTGAACTGGTTCTATTATCAGGTGAACTGGTTCTATTATCAGGTGAACTGGTTCTATTATCAGGTGAACTGGTTCTATTATCAGGTGAGCTGGTGCTATTATCAGGTGAACTGGTGCTATTATCAGGTGACCTGGTGCTATTATCAGGTGAACTGGTGCTATTATCAGGTGAACTGGTTCTATTATCAGGTGAGCTGGTGCTATTATCAGGTGAACTGGTTCTATTATCAGGTGAACTGGTTCTATTATCAGGTGAACTGGTTCTATTATCAGGTGAACTGGTGCTATTATCAGGTGAACTGGTGCTATTATCAGGTGAGCTGGTTCTATTATCAGGTGAGCTGGTGCTATTATCAGGTGAACTGGTGCTATTATCAGGTGAACTGGTTCTATTATCAGGTGAACTGGTTCTATTATCAGGTGAACTGGTGCTATTAGCAGGTGAACTGGTTCTATTATCAGGTGAACTGGTGCTATTATCAGGTGAACTGGTTCTATTAGCAGGTGAACTGGTGCTATTATCAGGTGAGCTGGTGCTATTATCAGGTGAGCTGGTTCTATTATCAGGTGAACTGGTTCTATTATCAGGTGAACTGGTTCTATTATCAGGTGAGCTGGTTCTATTATCAGGTGAGCTGGTACTATTATCAGGTGAGCTGGTGCTATTATCAGGTGAACTGGTACTATTATCAGGTGAACTGGTGCTATTATCAGGTGAGCTGGTTCTATTATCAGGTGAACTGGTGCTATTATCAGGTGAGCTGGTGCTATTATCAGGTGAGCTGGTTCTATTATCAGGTGAACTGGTACTATTATCAGGTGAACTGGTGCTATTATCAGGTGAACTGGTTCTATTATCAGGTGAGCTGGTGCTATTATCAGGTGAACTGGTGCTATTATCAGGTGAACTGGTTCTATTATCAGGTGAACTGGTTCTACTATCAGGTGAACTGGTGCTATTATCAGGTGAACTGGTGCTATTATCAGGTGAACTGGTGCTATTATCAGGTGAACTGGTGCTATTATCAGGTGAACTGGTTCTACTATCAGGTGAACTGGTTCTATTATCAGGTGAACTGGTTCTATTATCAGGTGAGCTGGTTCTATTATCAGGTGAACTGGTTCTATTATCAGGTGAACTGGTGCTATTATCAGGTGAACTGGTTCTATTATCAGGTGAGCTGGTGCTATTATCAGGTGAACTGGTTCTATTATCAGGTGAGCTGGTTCTATTATCAGGTGAGCTGGTTCTATTATCAGGTGAGCTGGTGCTATTATCAGGTGAACTGGTTCTATTATCAGGTGAACTGGTGCTATTATCAGGTGAACTGGTGCTATTATCAGGTGAACTGGTGCTATTATCAGGTGAACTGGTTCTATTATCAGGTGAACTGGTTCTATTATCAGGTGAGCTGGTGCTATTATCAGGTGAGCTGGTTCTATTATCAGGTGAACTGGTTCTATTATCAGGTGAACTGGTTCTATTATCAGGTGAACTGGTTCTATTATCAGGTGAGCTGGTGCTATTATCAGGTGAACTGGTGCTATTATCAGGTGAGCTGGTGCTATTATCAGGTGAACTGGTGCTATTATCAGGTGAACTGGTTCTATTATCAGGTGAGCTGGTGCTATTATCAGGTGAACTGGTTCTATTATCAGGTGAACTGGTTCTATTATCAGGTGAACTGGTTCTATAATCAGGTGAACTGGTGCTATTATCAGGTGAACTGGTGCTATTATCAGGTGAGCTGGTTCTATTATCAGGTGAGCTGGTGCTATTATCAGGTGAACTGGTGCTATTATCAGGTGAACTGGTTCTATTATCAGGTGAACTGGTTCTATTATCAGGTGAACTGGTGCTATTAGCAGGTGAACTGGTTCTATTATCAGGTGAACTGGTGCTATTATCAGGTGAACTGGTTCTATTAGCAGGTGAACTGGTGCTATTATCAGGTGAGCTGGTGCTATTATCAGGTGAGCTGGTTCTATTATCAGGTGAACTGGTTCTATTATCAGGTGAACTGGTTCTATTATCAGGTGAGCTGCTTCTATTATCAGGTGAGCTGGTACTATTATCAGGTGAGCTGGTGCTATTATCAGGTGAACTGGTGCTATTATCAGGTGAGCTGGTGCTATTATCAGGTGAACTGGTTCTATTATCAGGTGAGCTGGTGCTATTATCAGGTGAACTGGTTCTATTATCAGGTGAGCTGGTTCTATTATCAGGTGAACTGGTGCTATTATCAGGTGAACTGGTTCTATTATCAGGTGAACTGGTGCTATTATCAGGTGAACTGGTTCTATTATCAGGTGAGCTGGTTCTATTATCAGGTGAACTGGTGCTATTATCAGGTGAACTGGTTCTATTATCAGGTGAACTGGTGCTATTATCAGGTGAACTGGTTCTATTATCAGGTGAGCTGGTGCTATTATCAGGTGAACTGGTGCTATTATCAGGTGAACTGGTTCTATTATCAGGTGAACTGGTTCTACTATCAGGTGAACTGGTGCTATTATCAGGTGAACTGGTGCTATTATCAGGTGAACTGGTGCTATTATCAGGTGAACTGGTGCTATTATCAGGTGAACTGGTTCTACTATCAGGTGAACTGGTTCTATTATCAGGTGAACTGGTTCTATTATCAGGTGAGCTGGTTCTATTATCAGGTGAACTGGTGCTATTATCAGGTGAACTGGTGCTATTATCAGGTGAACTGGTGCTATTATCAGGTGAACTGGTGCTATTATCAGGTGAACTGGTTCTATTATCAGGTGAACTGGTGCTATTATCAGGTGAACTGGTTCTATTATCAGGTGAGCTGGTTCTATTATCAGGTGAACTGGTTCTATTATCAGGTGAACTGGTTCTATTATCAGGTGAGCTGGTGCTATTATCAGGTGAACTGGTGCTATTATCAGGTGAACTGGTGCTATTATCAGGTGAACTGGTGCTATTATCAGGTGAACTGGTGCTATTATCAGGTGAGCTGGTGCTATTATCAGGTGAACTGGTGCTATTATCAGGTGAACTGGTGCTATTATCATTATATACATGACGTCAGAGCTCTGTGGCCGTCCAGTATCATGGTATACATGACGTCAGAGCTCTGTGGCCGTCCAGTATCATGGTATACATGATGTCAGAGCTCTGTAGCCGTCCAGTATCATGGTATACATGACATCAGAGCTCTGTGGCCGTCCAGTATCATGGTATACATGACGTCAGAGCTCTGTGGCCGTCCAGTATCATGGTATACATGACGTCAGAGCTCTGTGGCCGTCCAGTATCATGGTATACATGAGGTCAAAGCTCTGTGGCCGTCCAGTATCATGGTATACATGACGTCAGAGCTCTGTGGCCATCCAGTATCATGGTATACATGACGTCAGAGCTCTGTGGCCGTCCAGTATCATGGTATACATGACGTCAGAGCTCTGTGGCCGTCCAGTATCATGGTATACATGACGTCAGAGCTCTGTGGTCATCCAGTATCATGGTATACATGACGTCAGAGCTCTGTGGCCGTCCAGTATCATGGTATACATGACGTCAGAGCTCTGGCTCTGCGCTTCACAGCGCTGTAAGGGCCTTGACTGAAAGCCGTTAGCAAAAAGTTTTCCACATCCCTCCCGCTAATTGGGCAACTTTTGCAAATGTTTAGTTGTCTGAGTGGGGAAATGCTGTACGTTTAGATGACTCAGTGCATCTTGAACGATGAGATGCTGATGATTAGAATAAATAGGTCATATAAGACAGGATACCCTGATGAAGACAGCTTGTCTGTTCGAACGCATAAATATTTTGGATCTGAGCTCCTAGAGCTGCTCTCCTTTATATTTCTAAGTGTTCCACCCCCCCACTAGCCAGCACCTCTCCTAAACAGGTGTTCCACCCCCCCCCCCGTTAGCCAGCACCTCTCCTAAACAGGTGTTCCACCCCCCCGCTAGCCAGCACCTCTCCTAAACAGGTGTTCCACCCCCCCGCTAGCTAGCACCTCTCCTAAACAGGTGTTCCACCCCCCCACTAGCGAGCACCTCTCCTAAACAGGTGTTCCACCCCCCCGCTAGCCAGCACCTCTCCTAAACAGGTGTTCCACCCCCCCGCTAGCCAGCACCTCTCCTAAACAGGTGTTCCACCCCCCCGCTAGCCAGCACCTCTCCTAAACAGGTGTTCCACCCCCCCACTAGCCAGCACCTCTCCTAAACAGGTGTTCCACCCCCACGATAGCCAGCACCTCTCCTAAACAGGTGTTCCACCCCCCCGCTAGCCAGCACCTCTCCTAAACAGGTGTTCCACCCCCCAGCTAGCCAGCACCTCTCCTAAACAGGTGTTCCACTCCGCTAGCCAGCACCTCACCTAAACAGGTGTTCCACCCCGCTAGCCAGCACCTCTCCTAAACAGGTGTTCCACCCCGCTAGCCAGCACCTCTCCTAAATAGGTGTTCCACACCGCTAGCCAGCACCTCTCCTAAACAGGTGTTCCACTCCGCTAGCCAGCACCTCTCCTAAACAGGTGTTCCACCCCCCCGCTAGCCAGCACCTCTCCTAAACAGGTGTTCCACTCCGCTAGCCAGCACCTCTCCTAAACAGGTGTTCCACCCCCCCGCTAGCCAGCACCTCTCCTAAACAGGTGTTCCACCCCCCCGCTAGCCAGCACCTCTCCTAAACAGGTGTTCCACCCCCCCGCTAGCCAGCACCTCTCCTAAACAGGTGTTCCACCCCCCCACTAGCCAGCACCTCTCCTAAACAGGTGTTCCACCCCCCCGCTAGCCAGCACCTCTCCTAAACAGGTGTTCCACTCCCCCACTAGCCAGCACCTCACTTAAACAGGTGTTCCACCCCCCCACTAGCCAGCACCTCTCCTAAATAGGTGTTCCACTCCGCTAGCCAGCACCTCTCCTAAACAGGTGTCCCACCCCCCCGCTAGCCAGCACCTCTCCTAAACAGGTGTTCCACTCCGCTAGCCAGCACCTCTCCTAAACAGGTGTTCTACTCCGCTAGCCAGCACCTCTCCTAAACAGGTGTTCCACTCCGCTAGCCAGCACCTCTCCTAAACAGGTGTTCCACTCCGCTAGCCAGCACCTCTCCTAAACAGGTGTTCCACCCCCCCGCTAGCCAGCACCTCACCTAAACAGGTGCTCCACTCCGCTAGCCAGCACCTCTCCTAAACAGGTGTTCCACCCCCCAGCTAGCACCTCTCCTAAACAGGTGTTCCACTCCGCTAGCCAGCACCTCTCCTAAATAGGTGTTCTACCCAACCACTAGCCAGCACCTCTCCTAAATAGGTGTTCCACTCCGCTAGCCAGCACCTCTCCTAAACAGGTGTTCCACCCCCCCGCTAGCCAGCACCTCACCTAAACAGGTGTTCCACCCCCCCGCTAGCCAGCACCGAGTGTTGCATTGAGAGCCAGTGAGAGCGTTGCATTGGGAGCCAGCGAGAGCGTTGCATTGGGAGCCAGCGAGAGCGTTGCATTGGGAGCCAGTGAGAGTGTTGCATTGGGAGCCAGCGAGAGCGTTGCATTGGGAGCCAGTGAGAGCGTTGCATTGGGAGCCAGCGAGTGTTGCATTGGGAGCCAGTGAGAGAGCTGCATTGGGAGCCAGTGAGAGCGTTGCATTGGGAGCCAGCGAGTGTTGCATTGGGAGCCAGCGAGAGCGTTGCATTGGGAGCCAGTGAGAGCGTTGCATTGGGAGCCAGCGAGTGTTGCATTGGGAGCCAGTGAGAGCGTTGCATTGGGAGCCAGCGAGTGTTGCATTGGGAGCCAGTGAGAGCGTTGCATTGGGAGCCAGCGAGAGCGTTGCGTTGCATTGGCTGACTGACTGGATGACTGGTTGTAGTTTGTCTGACCAGTAGCCAGATTAAACCAATGGATGGTTGTAGTTTGTCTGACCAGTAGCCAGATTAAATCAATGGATGGTTGTAGTTTGTCTGACCAGTAGCCAGATTAAACCAATGGATGGTTGTAGTTTGTCTGACCAGTAGCCAGATTAAACCAATGGATGGTTGTAGTTTGTCTGACCAGTAGCCAGATTAAACCAATGGATGGTTGTAGTTTGTCTGACCAGTAGCCAGATTAAACCAATGGATGGTTGTAGTTTGTATGACCAGTAGCCAGATTAGGATCTATTGGTTAGCGACTTTAGTCTCCTCTCTGCCTGTTATCATCATCAATGGCAGGACACCACAGGAACCTTTCCTTCCGGTCCTCTAGTCTAGTGCCTCACCTCTACCGTCATCCCTCCTCAGCTGTTCTCCAACCTTTCCTTCCTGTCCTCTAGTCTAGTGCCTCACCTCTACCGTCATCTCTCCTCAGCTGTTTTCCAACCTTTCCTTCCTGTCCTCTAATCTAGTGCCTCACCTCTACCGTCATCCCTCCTCAGCTGTTCTCCAACCTTTCCTTCCTGTCCTCTAGTCTAGTGCCTCACCTCTACCGTCATCCCTCCTCAGCTGTTTTCCAACCTTTCCTTCCTGTCCTCTAAGTCTAGTGCCTCACCTCTACCGTCATCCCTCCTCAGCTGTTCTCC
Organism: Oncorhynchus kisutch; assembly: GCF_002021735.2. Classification (NCBI taxonomy): domain Eukaryota; kingdom Metazoa; phylum Chordata; class Actinopteri; order Salmoniformes; family Salmonidae; genus Oncorhynchus; species Oncorhynchus kisutch. The sequence continues at coordinate 3,914 of NW_022264147.1, read as the reverse complement.
AGCCTTTCCTTCCTGTCCTCTAGTCTAGTGCCTCACCTCTACCGTCATCCCTCCTCAGCTGTTCTCCAACCTTTCCTTCCTGTCCTCTAGTCTAGTGCCTCACCTCTACCCTCATCCCTCCTCAGCTGTTCTCCAACCTTTCCTTCCTGTCCTCTAGTCTAGTGCCTCACCTCTACCGTCATCTCTCCTCAGCTGTTCTCCAACCTTTCCTTCCAGTCCTCTAGTCTAGCGCCTCACCTCTACCGTCATCCCTCCTCAGCTGTTCTCCAACCTTTCCTTCCTGTCCTCTAGTCTAGTGCCTCACCTCTACCGTCATCCCTCCTCAGCTGTTCTCCAACCTTTCCTTCCTGTCCTCTAGTCTAGTGCCTCACCTCTACCGTCATCCCTCCTCAGGTGTTCTCCAACCTTTCCTTCCTGTCCTCTAGTCTAGTGCCTCACCTCTACCGTCATCCCTCCTCAGCTGTTCTCCAGCCTTTCCTTCCAGCTGGTGATTCACAGGCAGGTCATCAACGGAGCGAAGGAATAAACAGTTATATTTATTCTGAGAAGAGTGACTCAGATATAGGCTGTGTTCCAAACGGAGGGAAAGAGATACACGTCGCATCTCCCCGGCAGCACAACAACACCCACTTGGGGTTTAACATCTTAACAGGATGCTTAAGGAATAATGTCCTGTTATGCTGGTTGTAGTTGCAGGGTCTGTTCAGCCTGATGTCATTAGCTCTGCTTCTCTCACTACCATGATAATGTTCAGTAGAGTAGTAGAGGATGGGGACAACAGCACAGAGCACGTTGACAGGTACTACAGAGTATACCGTTGTGTATTCTAGAACATTCTGTGTAGTTTTCCTGTGTGTTTCCTCACATCACTTCCATTATAGAACCATTCCTGACCTTCTATCCATTTCATATGAGGAAGTATACTGTGCGTCTCAGCAGATTCCTGTTGCTTTCTAAAACAGGTCGACGTGTTTTTTAGAGACAGACTCCGCTTTGTCATCGTTACTTCCTCTTCCTGTTCATTACTCTACTTCCTCTTCCTGTTCAATACTCTAGTTCCTCTTCCTGTTCATTACTCTAGTTCCTCTTCCTGTTCATTACAGACATTACCATGGTGCTGTACAGTATCAACCAGACATTACCATGGTGCTGTACAGTATCAACCAGACAGTACCATGGTGCTGTACTGTACAGTATCAACCAAACATTACCATGGTGCTGTACTGTACAGTATCAACCAGACATTACCATGGTGCTGTACAGTATCAACCAGACAGTACCATGGTGCTGTACAGTATCAACCAGACAGTACCATGGTGCTGTACTGTACAGTATCACCAAACATTACCATGGTGCTGTACTGTACAGTATCAACCAGACATTACCATGGTGCTGTACAGTATCAACCAGACAGTACCATGGTGCTGTACTGTACAGTATCAACCAAACATTACCATGGTGCTGTACTGTACAGTATCAACCAGACATTACCATGGTGCTGTACTGTACAGTATCAACCAGACATTACCATGGTGCTGTACAGTATCAACCAGACATTACCATGGTGCTATACAGTATCAACCAGACATTACCATGGTGCTGTACTGTACAGTATCAACCAGACATTACCATGGTGCTGTACAGTATCAACCAGACATTACCATGGTGCTGTACAGTATCAACCAGACATTACCATGGTGCTGTACAGTATCAACCAGACATTACCATGGTGCTGTACAGTATCAACCAGACATTACCATGGTGCTGTACAGTATCAACCAGACATTACCATGGTGCTGTACAGTATCAACCAGACAGTACCATGGTGCTGTACAGTATCAACCAGACATCACCATGATGCTGTACAGTATCAACTAGACATTACCATGGTGCTGTACAGTATCAACCAGACATCACCATGGTGCTGTACAGTATCAACCAGACATCACCATGGTGCCGTACAGTATCAACCAGACAGTACCATGGTGCTGTACTGTATCAACCAGACATTACCATGGTGCTGTACTGTATCAACCAGACATTAACATGGTGCTGTACTGTACAGTATCAACCAGACATTACCATGGTGCTGTACAGTATCAACCAGACATTACCATGGTGCTGTACTGTATCAACCAGACATTACCATGGTGCTGTACAGTATCAACCAGACATTACCATGGTGCTGTACTGTATCAACCAGACATTACCATGGTGCTGTACAGTATCAACCAGACATTACCATGGTGCTGTACAGTATCAACCAGACATTACCATGGTGCTGTACAGTATCAACCAGACATTACCATGGTGCTGTACTGTATCAACCAGACATTACCATGGTGCTGTACAGTATCAACCAGACATTACCATGGTGCTGTACAGTATCAACCAGACATTACCATGGTGCTGTACAGTATCAACCAGACATTACCATGGTGCTGTACAGTATCAACCAGACATTACCATGGTGCTGTTCAGTATCAACCAGACATTACCATGGTGCTGTACAGTATCAACCAGACATTACCATGGTGCTGTACAGTATCAACCAGACATTACCATGGTGCTGTACTGTATCAACCAGACATTACCATGGTGCTGTACAGTATCAACCAGACATTACCATGGTGCTGTACAGTATCAACCAGACATTACCATGGTGCTGTACAGTATCAATCAGACATTACCATGGTGCTGTACAGTATCAACCAGACATTACCATGGTGCTGTACTGTACAGTATCAACCAGACATTACCATGGTGCTGTACAGTATCAACCAGACATTACCATGGTGCTGTACTGTACAGTAGCAACCAGACATTACCATGGTGCTGTACAGTATCAACCAGACATTACCATGGTGCTGTACTGTATCAACCAGACATTACCATGGTGCTGTACAGTATCAACCAGACATTACCATGGTGCTGTACAGTATCAACCAGACATTACCATGGTGCTGTACTGTACAGTATCAACCAGACATTACCATGGTGCTGTACAGTATCAACCAGACATTACCATGGTGCTGTACTGTATCAACCAGACATTACCATGGTGCTGTACAGTATCAACCAGACATTACCATGGTGCTGTACAGTATCAACCAGACATTACCATGGTGCTGTACATATCAACCAGACATTACCATGGTGCTGTGCAGTATCAACCAGACATTACCATGGTGCTGTACAGTATCAACCAGACATTACCATGGTGCTGTACAGTATCAACCAGACATTACCATGGTGCTGTACTGTACTGTATCAACCAGACATTACCATGGTGCTGTACTCTATGTGGTATTTTGGTGGTTGTTTTAAACTTTTAACGTACATAACAATTACCTTGTGGACAAATGTGTTTGTATCCAGACTTCGAAGCTTCCAGACTTGTTTTACCACTGAGGCAGAAATGTCCTGAAACTTAGAATTTGATCAGACAGAGTGCCAGGATGTGTCTGTTTGGCAGGACGCTCTTAGAAGAAAACCTGCTATATAGAACCGAAAAGGGTTCTTCTGATGTACCGATATTAGAGCCCTTTGAAGAACCTTTGTTGGTTCCAGGTAGAACCCTTGTTGGTTCCAGGTAGAACCCTTGTTGGTTCCAGGTAGAACCCTTGTTGGTTCCAGGTAGAACCATTTTGGGTTCCATGAAGAACCCTTTCCTTTTGGAACCCTTTTTTCTAAGGGGTCTGGATGAGATTGGAAAGATATCCCACAGGCCTCTCTGTTACGGCAGAAGCCCCCCCACACACACAAAAACATTAAAGACAACCAAGTTACTATCTCTCTCTGCTCACTGTCCACCACTCTCTCTCTCCCCCATCTCTCTCCTCTTCTCTCCCCCCATCTCTCTCTCTCTCTCTCCCCATCTCTCTCTCTCTCTCTCCCCATCTCTCCTCTCTCTC
>NW_022264146.1:0-34175 GCF_002021735.2 Oncorhynchus kisutch | reverse complement strand
CCCAAGACCCAGGACCCAAGACCCAGACCCAGGACCCAAGACCTAGGACCCAAGACCAGACCCAGACCCAGACCCAGGACCCAGACAAGACCCAGACCCAGACCCAGGACCAGACAAGACAAAGACCAAGACCCAGACCCAGGACCCAAGAACCCAGGACCCAAGACCAGGACCCAGGACCCAAGACCACAAACCCAGGACCCAGGACCCAAGACCCAAGACCCAGGACCCAAGACCCAGGACCCAGGACCCAAGACCCAGGACCCAAGACCCAGGACCCAAGACCCAAGACCCAAGACCCAAGACCCAGGACCCAAGACCCAAGACCCAAGACCCAGGACCCAAGACCCAGGACCCAAGACCCAGGACCCAGGACCCAAGACCCAAGACCCAGGACCCAAGACCCAAGACCAAGACCCAAGACCCAGGACCCAGGACCCAAGACCCAGGACCCAAGACCCAGGACCCAGGACCCAAACCCAGGACCCAGGTCTTGGGTCCTGGTCCTGGGTCTTGGGACCTGGGTCTTGGGTCTTGGGTCCTGGGTCTTGGGTCTTGGGTCTTGGGTCTTTGAAGTAAACACCCTCTTTTAACTATTAAGGGTTAATGCCACACGGTCAACGTTAGGCTTGCACGGATCGGGAGGACCTTAGGAACGTACCTGAGGTCGAATTGTGCTTCTCACCCTAACGGTTCTCTCACTGTCACCCAAAAGCAAATGACGTTGTGGGGCATGCTTCATTTTGGGCCTACTTTTCTAATGGTCGCTGCGCCTAGACCGAGCGAGCTACGGTCAAGCGGGATATCTCGTTGAACTCGGCACGGCCTAGAGATTATATTTATGCCATTGCCTGCTCTCTGTGTCTTTGAGCACCGCACTTTATCACTCCATCCTTGCTGTGTGTATGTGAAAGCTTTTCTTTGACATCTGTTGGGAGAAATGACTGATTTACAGTTCATGAGGTTACCTAGTCACACATATGAAGTTTGGAGAGATGTGACTTTTCTAACCTTCAAAACAGACAGTGTGACCCAATTAAAGGCACTTCCGGTTGGCACAGGAAGCTATAAGTAAACACATGTCTTGATTGACATAGAAACTTACAGAATCCTGAGTTTTAAGTCTTTAAGTTAAGAATTGACTGATCTACGATCTACACAGGGTTGAATGTAGTCATTTTCACCTTTGAAGGTTATGTACATCAAAACACCTTTTGGGTTATAACCTGGTTAGGGGTGTTTGGCCTTTAGGCCTGTATGTCCTTCATCCCATGAGAGAGAGTTTAACTTTTTAAGCCTCTCTGTGTCTTCTTATTCATAATCTTTAAATTTTTGGGTTACCAGATGCACAACAATCAGTATCCATCGTGAAATTTCAAAGTGTCCATAATGCACTCAGGTCGCCCCTGACAGAGAGAGGGCCGTAGTAGGGTGTTTCCATAGCGGGCATTAATATCAGAATGACCCTTAAATGCATTTAGGACCATATTTGAATTTTTGGGTTACCAGATGCACGTTTTCAATCACCAGGTGCACGGGTCTATTTCCTCTTGGGTTACCAGATGCACGTTTTCAATCACCAGGTGCACGGGTCTATTTCCTCCTCCAGCACTTGGCTAACAGTCCATAAAGCACCCAGGTCGGCCCTGAGTGAAAGAGGGCCATAGTAGGGTGCTCCTATAGCGGGCATTAAAATCAGAATGACCCTTAAATGCATTTAGGACCATATTTGAATTTTTGGGTTACCAGATGCACGTTTTCAATCACCAGGTGCACGGGTCTATTTCCTCTTGGGTTACCAGATGCACGTTTTCAATCACCAGGTGCACGGGTCTATTTCCTCCTCCAGCACTTGGCTAACAGTCCATAAAGCACCCAGGTCGGCCCTGAGTGAAAGAGGGCCGTAGTAGGGTGCTCCTATAGCGGGCATTAAAATCAGAATGACCCTTAAATGCATTTAGGACCATATTTGAATTTTTGGGTTACCAGATGCACGTTTTCAATCACCAGGTGCACGGGTCTATTTCCTCCTCCAGCACTTGGCTAACAGTCCATAAAGCACCCAGGACGGCCCTGAGTGAAAGAGGGCCGTAGTAGGGTGCTCCTATAGCGGGCATTAAAATCAGAATGACCGTTAAATGCATTTTGGGCCTTCTTTTTTTCAAAGTCGCTGCACTCAGAACGAGCTACGGTCAAGCGGGGCGTCTCGTTGAACTCGGCACAGTCTGGAGACTGTGGTGATGCCATTTTTTGTGTTGATTTCAGAATGCCATTTTGGTGATGGTCCCTCTCCGTTTAAACACATTGCAAATGTACAAAAGTCAACTAGCAAGTCAGTGTCCATCAGTCAATTAGATGTCATTATGACACCAAACTGATATCAATTGACACCAAACCCACTTTTTCCTACTCATTTAGAAGCCAACTATCACATATGTCAGAGCAGGCCCATAATTCACAGCGCCTTCGGTTTAAAACATAATAAAAACGTAAAACACATAGTTACGTTCTAGCTGCGGGTCCAGGTCGGACATTATGTGTAGGCCTATGTGAGGCGACCCCGAATCCCGAGTTTCGGCTCGATAGGTCCTTCGGTGCCCGAGTAAAACCCTAATTGGTGCTGAAAATCCACTTTTTTCCATGCCTTGCTACGGGGTCCTTGAATGAGCTATCGGACAGAAACGTTGGGATCTGTCTCTATGGGCCGAGCCGGTTTCAATGCACCTAGCCTTGCGTCTCTGAGACTTTTCTAAATGTCGTCATTTTCGTAACGGTCAAAATGAATTGAAGTCATTGCAAATGTACGAGGCTGTTTCTCGGTCCGAGAACCTTCTAGAGCCACGTAACTCACCACGCACTATTGACCGGAGGTCTAGAACAGGATTCTAAAGTTTCGGAACTCTAGGTCTGACGGTTCTTTTTTAGCTCGAACAAAGCTAACTATTGCAGTCACTGTCTGTATCTACGCACCCCAATACGTCCCTCCATCCAAGTTGTGTTTTAGGGTGATTTATTTTTCCTTTGAAATTTTAAGGGAAAAATGTCTGATTTACAGTTCATGGGGGTTGCCTAATCACATATATGAAGTTTTGGAAAGATCTGACTTTTTTAACCCCTCGAAACAGCCCAAGAGACACCAATTATGACACTTCCGGTTGGCACAGGAAGCTATAAATCAACACATATCCTCACTGGGGTATGCTTTTACAGAATCCTGAGTTTTAAGTCCTTACGTTAAGAATTGACTGATTTACACAGGGTTGAATGCACTATGTCTATCAAACTGCAGGCAGGGTATGGATAAACACTTTTAGGGTGATTTTAACCACTTCCGGTTGTTCCAGGAAGCTTAGAATCAACACAGGTAGACCTCGTAGTGGCCTGATGGACTGTCATCGAAGACAGGTTCATACGACATTCATAACCCACATAGGCTTCAGGTTGAATTTAGGGGTGCAGGCAATGTATTCCTATGGGGAGAGAAGTCAATGCAAACTCTTTGAAGTAAACACCCTCTTTTAACTATTAAGGGTTAATGCCACACGGTCAACGTTAGGCTTGCACGGATCGGGAGGACCTTAGGAACGTACCTGAGGTCGAATTGTGCTTCTCACCCTAACGGTTCTCTCACTGTCACCCAAAAGCAAATGACGTTGTGGGGCAGGCTTCATTTTGGGCCTACTTTTCTAATGGTCGCTGCGCTTAGACCGAGCGAGCTACGGTCAAGCGGGATATCTCGTTGAACTCGGCACGGCCTAGAGATTATGTTTATTCCATTGCCTGCTCTCTGTGTCTTTGAGCACCGCACTTTATCACTCCATCCTTGCTGTGTGTGTGTGTGAGAGCTTTTCTTTGACATCTGCTGGGAGAAATGACTGATTTACAGTTTAGGAGGGTTACCTAGTCACACATATGAAGTTTTGGAGAGATGTGACTTTTCTAACCCTTCAAAACAGACAGTGTGACCCAATTAAAGGCACTTCCGGTTGGCACAGGAAGCTATAAGTAAACACATGTCTTGATTGACATAGAAACTTACATAATCCTGAGTTTTAAGTCTTTAAGTTAAGAATTGACTGATCTACGATCTACACAGGGTTGAATGTAGTCATTTCACCTTTGAAGGTTATGTACATCAAAACACCTTTTGGGTTAATTTAACCACTTCCGTTTGCTTCAGGAAGCTTAGAATTGGCACAGGTAGACCTCATAGTGGTCTGATGGACTGTCATAGAAGACAGGTTCATAAGGCATTCATAACCCACATAGGCTTCAGGTTGAATTTAGGGGTGCAGGCAATGTATTCCTATGGGGAGAGAAGTCAATGCAAACTCTTTGAAGTAAACACCTTCTTTTAACTATTAAGGGTTAATGCCACACGGTCAACGTTAGGCTTGCACGGATCGGGAGGACCTCAGGTACGTTCCTGAGGTCGAATTGTGCTTCTCACCTTAACGGTTCTCTCACTGTCACCCAAAAACAAATCACATTTTTCTAATGGTCGCTGTGCTTAGACCGAGCGAGCTACGGTCAAGCGGGGCATCTTGTTGAACTCGGCACGGCCTAGAGAATATGGAAATGCCATTGTAGGCTTTGTGTGTCTTTAAGCACCGCACTTTGTCACTCCATCCTTGCTGAGTGTGTGTTTCTGTGTGTGTGTGTGTGAGAGAGAGCTTTTCTTTGACATCTGTTGGGAGAAATGACTGCCTTACAGTTTATGGGGGTTGCCTAATCACACATATGAAGTTTTGAAAATATCTGACCTTTTTAACCCTTGGAAAATGCCACTGTGACACCATTTAAGGCACTTCCGGTTGGCACAGGAAGCTATAAATAAACTCATATCCTGATTGAGGTATGCCTTTACATAATCCTGAGTTTTAAGTCTTTACGTTAAGAACTGAGTTTATTTACGGAGGGTTTAGGGAGTGTGTGTTATTTCAGAAAATCATAAAAAATCACAGAAATCTCGCAGAGCTCCGAAGCACACTTTAAAAAGATTCGTAAGAACCACCCTGCAACTGGATCTGTAACCGTTGAAAAAAAAAACACCTATCCGTGAACATCACCAATCTGTCGTTGTACGATTTCTCTTAAATGACGATAGATAAATGGCTGTTTTTTTTTAATTGACACCGGAGGCTCCTTGACTTTGACGTGAAGTGGAAAAATAATTTCTCTATTTTCATTTTGGACCTTTAATCCCAGATAAATGGCCATAACTCAAAAACCGTTGAGGCCTAGACGCCATCTTGTTCGGGGCCAACTGCCCATTATGCCAAACCTACGCTCACCGAGTTTCGGCTTTGAAATATTTTCAGTTTTCGAGATAAGGCCCCGTCGTGAATCGTGATGTTTTGTCCAATAGCAATATGATTGCTTATGCCCTCTTGTGGGAATTTCGGGACAGCGGCAAAATGACCAAAATCTTATTATTTTTGTAAAACGGAAACCGAATGTCCAACAAAGTTCATTTGATGACTTCCCGGTAGGTCCGGCCCTGCCGCTCGGCCCGACGCCGTCCGCGAATTTTACAACCGATTTCGGACGTCTAGTAAGGGACCGTACATTTGCAATATGGACTTTCTCACTAACCATATGGCACCTGCCGAAATCTTCCCTTAAGGTATGAAAGGTTGCAAGTTCAATCCCCAAGCTGACAAGGTCTTGGTGTCTGGGACTTGTCTGGGTCAAACAAAAGACCCACCAAACAAAAGACCCACCAAACAAAAGACCAACAAAACAAAAGATCCACCAAACAAAACAAAAGACACACCAAACCACACAAAAGACCCACCAAACCAAAGACCCACCAAACCAAAGACCCACCAAACAAAAGATCACTCAGAATTTTGACACTCAAAATCTACATATTAGCCAGTACGGGGATCGAATCCATGACCTTGGCATTATTAGCACCACACTCTAACCTACTGAGCTAACCGCTCACTAGCTATTGCACGCAATTGTTGAGATGCACCAAGCCTCTGCAAGTGCTGGCGCGTAAACTAACAAGTCAACCAAGAGCATTGCCTGACAAGACTGGACACTCTTGGTTGCTTCTTGCGGAAATTCCAAACAGCTGGGGAATTTGATCAATTGGTAGCATGCTATAGGTATTGGGTCGATGCCCGCATTCCCCAAAAACACATTTTTTTGTGGATCCAAGAAAGCTTCAGTTCACACTTCATGCAGCCTTGTCTTACGACAACCTACTGTCATGTCACAATGACAAGCAACTTTCCTGTCACACTGATGTCAAAATGTCAGATGAAAAAGCAAAGCATTACTTACTTTCAGAGGAGCAGCGTGACACACACCATTGAGATCCACAAACAAAGCTGTGGATAGTTTCCTTGAAGCCAGAGCATAAAGAAAGAACAAATACAAATCCCGAAAACCGGGATCGAACCAGGGACTTTCAGATCTTCAGTCTAACGCTCTCCCAACTGAGCAATTTCAGCAATGCACTTAACTTAATTATGTGGCACCATTGACAATTTACATGCATGTGACTCACAATTTTGACACTGAAAATGTACATATTAGCCAGTACGGGGATCGAACCCATGAACTTCGCATTACTAGCATCAGACTCTAACCAACTGAGCTAACCGGCCACTAGCTATTGGGTGCAATTGTTGAGATGCACTGAGCCTCTGCAAGTGCTGGCACGTAAACTAACAAGTCAACCAAGAGCATAGCCTGACAAGACTGGACACTCTTGGTTGCTTCTTGCAGAAATTCCAAACAGCTGGGGAATTTGATCAATTGGTAGCATGCTATAGGTATTGGGATCGATGCCCGCATTCCCCAAAAACACATTTTTTTGTGGATCCAAGAAAGCTCCAGTTCACACTTCATGCAGCCTTGTCTTACGACAACCTACTGTCATGTAACAATGACTAGCAACTTTCCTGTCACACTGATGTCAAAATGTCAGATGAAAAAGCAAGACATTACTTACTTTCCGAGGAGCAGCGTGACACACACCATTGAGGACCACAACAAAGCTGGGGATAGTTTCCTTGAAGCCAGAGCATATAGAAAGAACAAAAACAAATGCCAAAAACCGGGATTGAACCAGAGACCATTAGATCTTCAGTCTAACACTCTCCCAACTGAGATATTTCTGCAATTCACTAAACTTAATTATGTGGCACCATTGACAATTTACATGCATGTGACTCACAATTTTGACACTCAAAATGTACATATTAGCCAGTACGGGGATCGAACCCATGACCCAGACCAAGACCAAGACCCAGACTAAACCAAGAACAAGACCAGACCAAGAACAAGACCAAGACAAGACAAGACCAAGACCAAAACCAGGCGGAAGGGTAGCCTAGTGGTTAGAGCGCTGGACTAGTAATTGAAAGGTTGCAAGTTCAATCCCCAAGCTGACAAGGTCTTGGTGTCTGGGTCTTGTCTGGGTCAAACAAGACCCACCACCCAAAAACCAAAAGACCACCAAACAAAAGACCCACCAAAGCCAAGACAAGACAACCACATCATGACACAACCAACCACTTTTGACACAGTGTGACAGGAAAGTTGCTTGTCATTGTTACATGACAGTAGGTTGTCGTAAGACAAAGCTGCATGAAGTGTGAACTACAGTTTTCTTGGATCCATAAAACAATGTGCTTTTGGAGAATGCGGGCATCGATCCCACCACTACGCATGCAAAGCAAACCTTGATTCCCCAGCAGTTTGGAATTTCCGCAAGAAGCAACCAAGAGTGTCCAGTCTTGTCAGGCTATGCTCTTGGTTGACTTGTTAGTTTACGCGCCAGGCACCATTGACAATTTACATGCATGTGACTCAGAATTTTGACACTCAAAATCTACATATTAGCCAGTACGGGGATCGAATCCATGACCTTGGCATTATTAGCACCACACTCTAACCTACTGAGCTAACCGCTCACTAGCTATTGCACGCAATTGTTGAGATGCACCAAGCCTCTGCAAGTGCTGGCGCGTAAACTAACAAGTCAACCAAGAGCATTGCCTGACAAGACTGGACACTCTTGGTTGCTTCTTGCGGAAATTCCAAACAGCTGGGGAATTTGATCAATTGGTAGCATGCTATAGGTATTGGGGTCGATGCCCGCATTCCCCAAAAACACATTTTTTTGGTGGATCCAAGAAATCTTCAGTTCACACTTCATGCAGCCTTGTCTTACGACAACCTACTGTCATGTCACAATGACAAGCAACTTTCCTGTCACACTGATGTCAAAATGTCAGATGAAAAAGCAAAGCATTACTTACTTTCAGAGGAGCAGCGTGACACACACCATTGAGATCCACAAACAAAGCTGTGGATAGTTTCCTTGAAGCCAGAGCATAAAGAAAGAACAAATACAAATCCCGAAAACCGGGATCGAACCAGGGACTTTTAGATCTTCAGTCTAACGCTCTCCCAACTGAGCTATTTCAGCAATGCACTTAACTTAATTATGTGGCACCATTGACAATTTACATGCATGTGACTCACAATTTTGACACTCAAAATGTACATATTAGCCAGTACGGGGATCGAACCCATGACCTTTGCATTACTAGCATCAGACTCTAACCAACTGAGCTAACCGGCCACTAGCTATTGGGTGCAATTGTTGAGATGCACTGAGCCTCTGCAAGTGCTGGCACGTAAACTAACAAGTCAACCAAGAGCATAGCCTGACAAGACTGGACACTCTTGGTTGCTTCTTGCAGAAATTCCAAACAGCTGGGGAATTTGATCAATTGTTAGCATGCTATAGGTATTGGGATCGATGCCCGCATTCCCCAAAAACACATTTTTTTGTGGATCCAAGAAAGCTCAGTTCACACTTCATGCAGCCTTGTCTTACGACAACCTACTGTCATGTCACAATGACAAGCAACTTTCCTGTCACACTGATGTCAAAATGTCAGATGAAAAAGCAAAGCATTACTTACTTTCAAAGGAGCAGCGTGACACACACCATTGAGATCCACAAAGAAAGCTGTGGATAGTTTCCTTGAAGCCAGAGCATAAAGAAAGAACAAATACAAATCCCGAAAACCTGGATCGAACCAGGGACTTTTAAATCTTCAGTATAACGCTCTCCCAACTGAGCAATTTCAGCAATGCACTTAACTTAATTATGTGGCACCATTGACAATTTACATGCATGTGACTCACAATTTTGACACTCAAAATGTACATATTAGCCAGTACAGGGATCGAACCCATGACCTTTGCATTACTAGCATCAGACTCTAACCAACTGAGCTAACCGGCCACTAGCTATTGGGTGCAATTGTTGAGATGCACTGAGCCTCTGCAAGTGCTGGCACGTAAACTAACAAGTCAACCAAGAGCATAGCCTGACAAGACTGGACACTCTTGGTTGCTTCTTGCAGAAATTCCAAACAGCTGGGGAATTTGATCAATTGGTAGCATGCTATAGGTATTGGGATCGATGCCCGCATTCCCCAAAAACAATTTTTTTGTGCATCCAAGAAAGCTCCAGTTCACACTTCATGCAGCCTTGTCTTACGACAACCTACTGTCATGTAACAATGACTAGCAACTTTCCTGTCACACTGATGTCAAAATGTCAGATGAAAAAGCAAGACATTACTTACTTTCCGAGGAGCAGTGTGACACACACCATTGAGGACCACAACAAAGCTGGGGATAGTTTCCTTGAAGCCAGAGCATATAGAAAGAACAAAAACAAATGCCAAAAACCGGGATTGAACCAGAGACCATTAGATCTTCAGTCTAACACTCTCCCAACTGAGATATTTCTGCAATTCACTAAACTTAATTATGTGGCACCATTGACAATTTACATGCATGTGACTCACAATTTTGACACTCAAAATGTACATATTAGCCAGTACGGGGATCGAACCCATGACCCAGACCAAGACCAAGACCCAGACTAAGACCAAGAACAAGACCAGACCAAGAACAAGACCAAGGCAAGACAAGACCAAGACCAAAACCAGGCGGAAGGGTAGCCTAGTGGTTAGAGCGCTGGACTAGTAATTGAAAGGTTGCAAGTTCAATCCCCCAAGCTGACAAGGTCTTGGTGTCTGGGACTTGTCTGGGTCAAACAAAAGACCCACCAAACAAAAGACCCACCAAACAAAACAAAAGACCCACCAACAACAAAAGACCCACCAAACCAAAGACCCACCAACACAAAGACCCAAGACTCAGACCACACCAAGACATTTTGACATCAGTGTGACAGGAAAGTTGCTTGTCATTGTTACATGACAGTAGGTTGTCGTAAGACAAAGCTGCCATGAAGTGTGAACTACAGTTTCTTGGATCCATAAAACAATGTGCTTTTGGAGAATGCGGGCATCGATCCCACTACCTCACCATGCAAAGCATTTGACCTAATTCCCAGCAGTTTGGAATTTCCTCAAGAAGCAAACCAAGAGTGTCCAGTCTTGTCAGGCTATGCTCTTGGTTGACTTGGTTAGTTTACGCGCCAGGCACCATTGACAATTTACATGCATGTGACTCAGAATTTTGACACTCAAAATGTACATATTAGCCAGTACGGGGATCGAATCCATGACCTTGGCATTATTAGCACCACACTCTAACCTACTGAGCTAACCGTTCACTAGCTATTGCCACGCAATTGTTGAGATGCACCAAGCCTCTGCAAGTGCTGGCGCGTAAACTAACAAGTCAACCAGGAGCATTGCCTGACAAGAACTGGACACTCTTGGTTTGCTTCTTGCGGAAAATTCCAACAGCTGGTGAATTTGATCAATTGGTAGCATGCTATAGGTATTGGGGTCGATGCCCGCATTCCCCAAAAAAACACAATTTTTTGGTGGATCCAAGAAATCTTCAGTTCACACTTCATGCAGCCTTGTCTTACGACAACCTAATGTCATGTCACAATGACAAGCACTTTCCTGTCACACTGATGTCAAAATGTCAGATGAAAAAGCAAAGCATTTACTTACTTTCAGAGGAGCAAGCGTGACACACACCATTGAGATCCACAAACAAAGCTGTGGATAGTTTCCTTGAAGCCAGAGCATAAAGAAAGAACATAATACAATAATCCCGAAAACCAGGATCGAACCAGGGACTTTTAAATTTTCAGTCTAACGCTCTCCCAACTGAGATATTTCTGCAATTCACTAACTTAATTATGTGGCACCATTGACAATTTACATGCATGTGACTCACAATTTTGACACTCAAAATGTACATATTAAGCCAGTACCGGGGATCGAAACCATGACCTTGCATTACTAGCATCAGACTCTAACCAACTGAGCTAACCGGCCCACTAGCTATTGGGTGCAATTGTTGAGATGCCACTGAGCCTCTGCAAGTCAACCAAGAGCATAGCCTGACAAGACTGGACACTCTTGGTTGCTTCTTGCAGAAATTCCAACAGCTGGGGAATTTGATCAATTGTTAGCATGCTATAGGTATTGGGATCGATGCCCGCATTCCCCAAAAACACATTTTTTTGTGGATCCAAGAAAGCTCAAGTTCGCACTTCATGCAGCCTTGTCTTACGACAACCTACTGTCATGTCACAATGACAAGCAACTTTCCTGTCACACTGATGTCAAAATGTCAGATGAAAAAAGCAAAGCATTACTTACTTCAAGGAGCAGCGTGACACACACCATTGAGATCCACAAAGAAAGCTGTGGATAGTTTCCTTGAAGCCAGAGCATAAAGAAAGAACAAATACAAATCCCGAAAACCTGGATCGAACCAGGGACTTTTAAATCTTCAGTATAACGCTCTCCAACTGAGCAATTTCAGCAATGCACTTAACTTAATTATGTGGCACCATTGACAATTTACATGCATGTGACTCACAATTTTGACACTCAAAATGTACATATTAGCCAGTACAGGGATCGAACCCAGGACCTTTGCAATTACTAGCATCAGACTCTAACCAACTGAGCTAACCGGCCACTAGCTATTGGGTTGCAATTGTTGAGATGCACTGAGCCTCTGCAAGTGCTGGCACGTAAACTAACAAGTCAACCAAGAGCATAGCCTGACAAGACTGGACACTCTTGGTTGCTTCTTGCAGAAATTCCAAACAGCTGGGGAATTTGATCAATTGGTAGCATGCTATAGGTATTGGGATCGATGCCCGCATTCCCCAAAAACAATTTTTTTTGTGCATCCAAGAAAGCTCCAGTTCACACTTCATGCAGCCTTGTCTTACGACAACCTACTGTCATGTAACAATGACTAGCAACTTTCCTGTCACACTGATGTCAAAATGTCAGATGAAAAAGCAAGACATTACTTACTTTCCGAGGAGCAGTGTGACACACACCATTGAGGACCACAACAAAGCTGGGGATAGTTTCCTTGAAGCCAGAGCATATAGAAAGAACAAAAACAAATGCCAAAAACCGGGATTGAACCAGAGACCATTAGATCTTCAGTCTAACACTCTCCCAACTGAGATATTTCTGCAATTCACTAAACTTAATTATGTGGCACCATTGACAATTTACATGCATGTGACTCACAATTTTGACACTCAAAATGTACATATTAGCCAGTACGGGGATCGAACCCATGACCCAGACCAAGACCAAGACCCAGACTAAGACCAAGAACAAGACCAGACCAAGAACAAGACCAAGGCAAGACAAGACCAAGACCAAAACCAGGCGGAAGGGTAGCCTAGTGGTTAGAGCGCTGGACTAGTAATTGAAAGGTTGCAAGTTCAATCCCCCAAGCTGACAAGGTCTTGGTGTCTGGGACTTGTCTGGGTCAAACAAAAGACCCACCAAACAAAAGACCCACCAAACAAAAGACCCACCAAACAAAACAAAAGACCCACCAAACAAAAGACCCACCAAACAAAAGACCAAACAAAAGACCCAAGACTCAGACCACACCAAGACATTTTGACATCAGTGTGACAGGAAAGTTGCTTGTCATTGTTACATGACAGTAGGTTGTCGTAAGACAAAGCTGCATGAAGTGTGAACTACAGTTTTCTTGGATCCATAAAACAATGTGCTTTTGGAGAATGCGGGCATCGATCCCACTACCTCACGCATGCAAAGCATTTGACCTAATTCCCCAGCAGTTTGGAATTTCCGCAAGAAGCAACCAAGAGTGTCCAGTCTTGTCAGGCTATGCTCTTGGTTGACTTGTTAGTTTACGCGCCAGGCACCATTGACAATTTACATGCATGTGACTCAGAATTTTGACACTCAAAATCTACATATTAGCCAGTACGGGGATCGAATCCATGACCTTGGCATTATTAGCACCACACTCTAACCTACTGAGCTAACCGCTCACTAGCTATTGCACGCAATTGTTGAGATGCACCAAGCCTCTGCAAGTGCTGGCGCGTAAACTAACAAGTCAACCAAGAGCATTGCCTGACAAGACTGGACACTCTTGGTTGCTTCTTGCGGAAATTCCAAACAGCTGGGGAATTTGATCAATTGGTAGCATGCTATAGGTATTGGGGTCGATGCCCGCATTCCCCAAAAACACATTTTTTTGGTGGATCCAAGAAATCTTCAGTTCACACTTCATGCAGCCTTGTCTTACGACAACCTACTGTCATGTCACAATGACAAGCAACTTTCCTGTCACACTGATGTCAAAATGTCAGATGAAAAAGCAAAGCATTACTTACTTTCAGAGGAGCAGCGTGACACACACCATTGAGATCCACAAACAAAGCTGTGGATAGTTTCCTTGAAGCCAGAGCATAAAGAAAGAACAAATACAAATCCCGAAAACCAGGATCGAACCAGGGACTTTTAAATTTTCAGTCTAACGCTCTCCCAACTGAGATATTTCTGCAATTCACTAAACTTAATTATGTGGCACCATTGACAATTTACATGCATGTGACTCACAATTTTGACACTCAAAATGTACATATTAGCCAGTACGGGGATCGAAACCATGACCTTTGCATTACTAGCATCAGACTCTAACCAACTGAGCTAACCGGCCACTAGCTATTGGGTGCAATTGTTGAGATGCACTGAGCCTCTGCAAGTGCTGGCACATAAACTAACAAGTCAACCAAGAGCATAGCCTGACAAGACTGGACACTCTTGGTTGCTTCTTGCAGAAATTCCAAACAGCTGGGGAATTTGATCAATTGTTAGCATGCTATAGGTATTGGGATCGATGCCCGCATTCCCCAAAAACACATTTTTTTGTGGATCCAAGAAAGCTCAAGTTCGCACTTCATGCAGCCTTGTCTTACGACAACCTACTGTCATGTCACAATGACAAGCAACTTTCCTGTCACACTGATGTCAAAATGTCAGATGAAAAAGCAAAGCATTACTTACTTTCAAAGGAGCAGCGTGACACACACCATTGAGATCCACAAAGAAAGCTGTGGATAGTTTCCTTGAAGCCAGAGCATAAAGAAAGAACAAATACAAATCCCGAAAACCTGGATCGAACCAGGGACTTTTAAATCTTCAGTCTAACGCTCTCCCAACTGAGCAATTTCAGCAATGCACTTAACTTAATTATGTGGCACCATTGACAATTTACATGCATGTGACTCACAATTTTGACACTCAAAATGTACATATTAGCCAGTACAGGGATCGAACCCATGACCTTTGCATTACTAGCATCAGACTCTAACCAACTGAGCTAACCGGCCACTAGCTATTGGGTGCAATTGTTGAGATGCACTGAGCCTCTGCAAGTGCTGGCACGTAAACTAACAAGTCAACCAAGAGCATAGCCTGACAAGACTGGACACTCTTGGTTGCTTCTTGCAGAAATTCCAAACAGCTGGGGAATTTGATCAATTGGTAGCATGCTATAGGTATTGGGATCGATGCCCGCATTCCCCAAAAACAATTTTTTTTGTGCATCCAAGAAAGCTCCAGTTCACACTTCATGCAGCCTTGTCTTACGACAACCTACTGTCATGTAACAATGACTAGCAACTTTCCTGTCACACTGATGTCAAAATGTCAGATGAAAAAGCAAGACATTACTTACTTTCCGAGGAGCAGTGTGACACACACCATTGAGGACCACAACAAAGCTGGGGATAGTTTCCTTGAAGCCAGAGCATATAGAAAGAACAAAAACAAATGCCAAAAACCGGGATTGAACCAGAGACCATTAGATCTTCAGTCTAACACTCTCCCAACTGAGATATTTCTGCAATTCACTAAACTTAATTATGTGGCACCATTGACAATTTACATGCATGTGACTCACAATTTTGACACTCAAAATGTACATATTAGCCAGTACGGGGATCGAACCCATGACCCAGACCAAGACCAAGACCCAGACTAAGACCAAGAACAAGACCAGACCAAGAACAAGACCAAGGCAAGACAAGACCAAGACCAAAACCAGGCGGAAGGGTAGCCTAGTGGTTAGAGCGCTGGACTAGTAATTGAAAGGTTGCAAGTTCAATCCCCCAAGCTGACAAGGTCTTGGTGTCTGGGACTTGTCTGGGTCAAACAAAAGACCCACCAAACAAAAGACCCACCAAAGACCAACAAAACAAAAGACCCACCAACCAAACAAAAGACCCAAACAAACCCACCAAAGACCCACCAAACCAAGACCCACCAAACAAAAGACCCACAAAGACCCACCACAAAGACCCACCAAACAAAAGACCCAAGACTCAGACCACACCAAGACATTTTGACATCAGTGTGACAGGAAAGTTGCTTGTCATTGTTACATGACAGTAGGTTGTCGTAAGACAAAGCTGCATGAAGTGTGAACTACAGTTTTCTTGGATCCATAAAACAATGTCTTTTGGAGAATGCGGGCATCGATCCCACTACCTCACGCATGCAAAGCATTTGACCTAATTCCCCAGCAGTTTGGAATTCCTTCCGCAAGAAGCAACCAAGAGTGTCCAGTCTTGTCAGGCTATGCTCTTGGTTGACTTGTTAGTTTACGCGCCAGGCACCATTGACAATTACATGCATGTGACTCCAGAATTTTGACACTCAAAATCTACATATTAGCCAGTACGGGGATCGAATCCATGACCTTGGCATTATTATCACCCACACTGTAACCTACTGAGCTAAACCGCTCACTAGCTATTGCCACGCAATTGTTGAGATGCACCAAGCCTCTGCAAGTGCTGGCGCGTAAACTAACAAGTCAACCAAGAGCATGGCCTGACAAGACTGGACCGACTCTTGGTTGCTTCTTGCGAAATTCCAAACAGCTGGGGAATTTGATCAATTGGTAGCATGCTATAGGTATTGGGTCGATGCCCGCATTCACCAAAAACACATTTTTTTGGTGGATCCAAGAAAGCTTCAGTTCACACTTCATGCAGCCTTGTCTTACGACAACCTACTGTCATGTTCACGATGACAAGCAACTTTCCTGTCACACTGATGTCAAAATGTCAGATGAAAAAGCAAAGCATTACTTACTTTCAGAGGAGCAGCGTGACACACAGCCATTGAGATCCACAAACAAAGCTGTGGATAGTTTCCTCCTTGAAGCCAGAGCATAAAGAAAGAACCAATACAAATCCCAAAAACCTGGATCTGAACCAGGGACTTAAGATCTTCAGTCTAACGCTCTCCAACTGAGCAATTTCGCAATGCACTTAACTTAATTATGTGGCACCATTGACAATTTACATGCATGTGACTCACAATTTTGACACTGAAAAGTGTACATATTAGCCAGTACAGGGATCGAACCCATGAACTTTGCATTAATAAGCATCAGACTCTAACCAACTGAGCTAACCGGCCACTAGCTATTGGGTGGCAATTGTTGAGAATGCACTGAGCCTCTGCAAGTGCTGGCACGTAAACTAACAAGTCACCAAGAGCATAGCCTGACAAGACTGGACACTCTTGTTGCTTCTTGCAGAAATTCCAAACAGCTGGGGAATTTGATCAATTGGTAGCATGCTATAGGTATTGGGATCGATGCCCGCATTCCCCAAAAACACATTTTTTTGTGGATCCAAGAAAGCTCCAGTTCACACTTCATGGCAGCCTTGTCTTACGACAACCTACTGTCATGTAACATGAACTAGCAACTTTCCTGTCACAACTGATGTCAAAATGTCAGATGAAAAAGCAAGACATTACTTACTTTCCGAGGAGCAGCGTGACACACACCATTGAGGACCACAACAAAGCTGGGGATAGTTTCCTTGAAGCCAGAGCATATAGAAAGAACAAAAACAAAATGCCAAAAACCGGGAATGAACCAGAGACCATTAGATCTTCAGTCTAACACTCTCCCAACTGAGATATTTCTGCAATTCACTAAACTTAAATTATGTGGCACCATTGACAATTTACATGCATGTGACTCACATTTTGACACTCAAAATGTACATATTAGCCAGTACGGGGATCGAACCCATGACCCAGACCAAGACCAAGACCCAGACTAAGACCAAGAAACAAGACCAGACCCAGAACAAGACCAAGACAAGACAAGACCAAGACCAAAACCAGGCGGAAGGGTAGCCTAGTGGTTAGAGCGCTGGACTAGTAATTGAAAGGTTGCAAGTTCAAATCCCCCAAGCTGACAAGGTCTTGGTGTCTGGGACTTGTCTGGGTCAAACAAAGACCCACCAAACAAAAGACCCACCAAACAAAAGACCAACAAAACAAAGATCCACCAAACAAAACAAAAGACAAGACCCAACCAAAAAAGACCCACCAAACCAAAGACCCACCAACCAAAGACCCACCAAACAAAAGACCCAAGACTCAGACCACACCAAGACATTTTGACATCAGTGTGACAGGAAAGTTGCTTGTCATTGTTACATGACAGTAGGTTGTCGTAAGACAAAGCTGCATGAAGTGTGAACTACAGTTTTCTTGGATCCATAAAACAATGTGCTTTTGGAGAATGCGGGCATCGATCCCACTACCTCACGCATGCAAAGCATTTGACCTAATTCCCCAGCAGTTTGGAATTTCCGCAAGAAGCAACCAAGAGTGTCCAGTCTGTCAGGCTATGCTCTTGGTTGACTTGTTAGTTTACGCGCCAGGCACCATTGACAATTTACATGCATGTGACTCAGAATTTTGACACTCAAAATCTACATATTAGCCAGTACGGGGATCGAATCCATGACCTTGCATATTAGCACCACACTCTAACCTACTGAGCTAACCGCTCACTAGCTATGCACGCAATTGTTGAGATTGCACCAAGCCTCTGCAAGTGCTGGCGCGTAAACTAACAAGTCAACCAGAGCATTGCCTGACAAGACTGGACACTCTTGGTTGCTTCTTGCGGAAATTCCAAACAGCTGGGGAATTTGATCAATTGGTAGCATGCTATAGGTATTGGGGTCGATGCCCGCATTCCCCAAAAACACATTTTTTGGTGGATCCAAGAAATCTTCAGTTCACACTTCATGCAGCCTTGTCTTACGACAACCTACTGTCATGTCACAATGACAAGCAACTTTCCTGTCACACTGATGTCAAATGTCAGATGAAAAAGCAAAGCATTACTTACTTTCAGAGGAGCAGCGTGACACACACCATTGAGATCCACAAACAAAGCTGTGGATAGTTTCCCTTGAAGCCAGAGCATAAAGAAAGAACAAATACAAATCCCGAAAACCAGGATCGAACCAGGGACTTTTAAATTTTCAGTCTAACGCTCTCCCAACTGAGATATTTCTGCAATTCACTAAACTTAATTATGTGGCACCATTGACAATTTACATGCATGTGACTCACAATTTTGACACTCAAAATGTACATATCAGCCAGTACGGGGATCGAAACCATGACCTTTGCATTACTAGCATCAGACTCTAACCAACTGAGCTAACCGGCCACTAGCTATTGGGTGCAATTGTTGAGATGCACTGAGCCTCTGCAAGTGCTGGCACATAAACTAACAAGTCACCAAGAGCATAGCCTGACAAGACTGGACACTCTTGGTTGCTTCTTGCAGAAATTCCAAACAGCTGGGGAATTTGATCAATTGGTAGCATGCTATAGGTATTGGGATCGATGCCCCGCATTCCCCAAAAACACATTTTTTTGTGGATCCAAGAAAGCTCCAGTTCACACTTCATGCAGCCTTGTCTTACGACAACCTACTGTCATGTCACAATGACAAGCAACTTTCCTGTCACACTGATGTCAAAATGTCAGATGAAAAAGCAAAGCATACTTACTTTCAAAGGAGCAGCGTGACACACACCATTGAGATCCACAAGAAAGCTGTGGATAGTTTCCTTGAAGCCAGAGCATAAAGAAAGAACAAAAACAAATCCAAAACCGGGATCGAACCAGGGACTTTTAAATCTTCAGTCTAACGCTCTCCCAACTGAGCAATTTCAGCAATGCACTTAACTTAATTATGTGGCACCATTGACAATTTACATGCATGTGACTCACAATTTTGACACTCAAAATGTACATATTAGCCAGTACGGGGATCGAACCCATGACCTTTGCATTACTAGCATCAGACTCTAACCAAGAACTAGACCAACCGAACTACCGGCGACAGCAAGAGAACCAGGCTAAGCCTAGCCTAGTGCTAAGCGCTGGACTAAATTAAACAAAGCATAGCTGACAAGACTGGACACTCTTGGTTGCTTCTTGCAGAAATTCCAAACAGCTGGGGAATTTGATCAATTGGTAGCATGCTAGGTATGCCCGATGACCCACAAACAAAAAAAACCAAAAGACCCACCAAACAAAGCACACCAAACAGCCCACTAAACAAGACCTACTGTCATGTAACAATGACAAGACTCAACCACACCAGACATTTGTCAGTGTGACAGGAAAGTTGCTTGTCATTTTACATGACAGTAGGTGCGTGACAAACTGCATGAAGTGTGAACTACAGTTTCCTTGGATCCATGAAGCCAGAGCATAGAACCAAATACAATCCCGAAAACCGGGATCGAACCAGGACTTTAAATCTTCAGTCAAGAAGCTCTCCCAACTGAGCAATTTCAGCAATGCACTTAACTTAATTATGTGGCACCATTGACAATTTACATGCATGTGACTCACAATTTTGACACTCAAAATGTACATATTAGCCAGTACGGGGATCGAACCATGACCTTGGCATTACTAGCATCAGACTCTAACCTACTGAGCTAACCGCCTCACTAGCTATTGCACGCAATTGTTGAGATGCACCTAAGCCTCTGCAAGTGCTGGCGCGTAAACTAACAAGTCAAACAAGAGCATAGCCTGACCAAGACTGGACACTCTTGGTTGCTTCTTGCAGGAAATTCCAAACAGCTGGGAATTTGATCAATTGGTAGCATGCTATAGGTATTGGGGATCGATGCCCGCATTCCCCAAAAACACATTTTTTTGGTGGATCAAGAAATCTCAAGTTCACACTTCATGCAGCCTTGTCTTACGACAACCTACTGTCATGTCACAATGACAAGCAACTTTCCTGTCACACTGATGTCAAAATGTCAGATGAAAAAGCAAAGCATTACTTACTTTCAAAGGAGCAGCGTGACACCACACCATTGCGATCCACAAACAAAGCTGTGGATAGTTTCCTTGAAGCCAGAGCATAAAGAAAGAACAAATACAAATCCCGAAAACCTGGATCGAACCAGGGACTTTTAACATCTTTCAGTCTAACGCTCTCCCAACTGAGCATATTTCTGCAATGCTCTTAACTTAATTATGTGGCACCATTGACCAATTTACATGCATGTGACTCACAATTTTGACACTCAAAATGTACATATTAGCCAGTACAGGTATCGAACCCATGACCTTTGCATTAATAGCATCAGACTCTAACCAACTGAGCTAAACGGCCACTAGCTATTGGTGTGCAATTGTTGAGATGCACTGAGCCTCTGCAAGTGCTGGCACGTAAACTAACAAGTCAACCAAGAGCATAGCCTGACAAGACTGGACACTCTTGGTTGCTTCTTGCAGAAATTCCAAACAGCTGGGGAATTTGATCAATTGGTAGCATGCTATAGGTATTGGGATCGATGCCCGCATTCCCCAAAAACAATTTTTTTGTGCATCCAAGAAAGCTCCATGTTCACACTTCATGCAGCCTTGTCTTACGACAACCTACTGTCATGTAACAATGACTAGCAACTTTCCTGTCACACTGATGTCAAAATGTCAGATGAAAAAGCAAGACATTACTTACTTTCCGAGGAGCAGTGTGACACACACCATTGAGGACCACAACAAAGCTGGGGATAGTTTCCTTGAAGCCAGAGCATATAGAAAGAACAAAACAAATGCCAAAAACCGGGAATGAACCAGAGACCATTAGATCTTCAGTCTAACACTCTCCCAACTGAGATATTTCTGCAATTCACTAAACTTAATTATGTGGCACCATTGACAATTTACATGCATGTGACTCACAATTTTGACACTCAAAATGTACATATTAGCCAGTACGGGGATCGAACCCATGACCCAGACCAAGACCAAGACCCAGACTAAGACCAAGAACAAGACCAGACCAAGAACAAGACCAAGACAAGACAAGACCAAGACCAAAACCAGGCGGAAGGGTAGCCTAGTGGTTAGAGCGCTGGACTAGTAATTGAAAGGTTGCAAGTTCAATCCCCCAAGCTGACAAGGTCTTGGTGTCTGGGACTTGTCTGGGTCAAACAAAAGACCCACCAAACAAAAGACCCACCAAACAAAAGACCAACAAAACAAAAGATCCACCAAACAAAAGACCCACACCAAAGACCACAACAAAAGACCCACCAAACCAAAGACCCACCAACAAAGACACAAAAGACCCAAGACTCAGACCACACCAAGACATTTTGACATCAGTGTGACAGGAAAGTTGCTTGTCATTGTTACATGACAGTAGGTTGTCGTAAGACAAAGCTGCATGAAGTGTGAACTACAGTTTTCTTGGATCCATAAAACAATGTGCTTTTGGAGAATGCGGGCATCGATCCCACTACCTCACGCATGCAAAGCATTTGACCTAATTCCCCAGCAGTTTGGAATTTCCGCAAGAAGCAACCAAGAGTGTCCAGTCTTGTCAGGCTATGCTCTTGGTTGACTTGTTAGTTTACGCGCCAGGCACCATTGACAATTTACATGCATGTGACTCAGAATTTTGACACTCAAAATCTACATATTAGCCAGTACGGGGATCGAATCCATGACCTTGGCATTATTAGCACCACACTCTAACCTACTGAGCTAACCGCTCACTAGCTATTGCACGCAATTGTTGAGATGCACCAAGCCTCTGCAAGTGCTGGCGCGTAAACTAACAAGTCAACCAAGAGCATTGCCTGACAAGACTGGACACTCTTGGTTGCTTCTTGCGGAAATTCCAAACAGCTGGGGAATTTGATCAATTGGTAGCATGCTATAGGTATTGGGGTCGATGCCCGCATTCCCCAAAACACATTTTTTTGGTGGATCCAAGAAATCTTCAGTTCACACTTCATGCAGCCTTGTCTTACGACAACCTACTGTCATGTCACAATGACAAGCAACTTTCCTGTCACACTGATGTCAAAATGTCAGATGAAAAGCAAAGCATTACTTACTTTCAGAGGAGCAGCGTGACACACACCATTGAGATCCACAAACAAAGCTGTGGATAGTTTCCTTGAAGCCAGAGCATAAAGAAAGAACAAATACAAATCCCGAAAACCAGGATCGAACCAGGGACTTTAAATTTTCAGTCTAACGCTCTCCCAACTGAGATATTTTCTGCAATTCACTAAACTTAATTATGTGGCACCATTGACAATTTACATGCATGTGACTCACAATTTTGACACTCAAAATGTACATATTAGCCAGTACGGGGATCGAAACCATGACCTTTGCATTACTAGCATCAGACTCTAACCAACTGAGCTAACCGGCCACTAGCTATTGGGTGCAATTGTTGAGATGCACTGAGCCTCTGCAAGTGCTGGCACATAAACTAACAAGTCAACCAAGAGCATAGCCTGACAAGACTGGACACTCTTGGTTGCTTCTTGCAGAAATTCCAAACAGCTGGGGAATTTGATCAATTGGTAGCATGCTATAGGTATTGGGATCGATGCCCGCATTCCCCAAAAACACATTTTTTTGTGGATCCAAGAAAGCTCCAGTTCACACTTCATGCAGCCTTGTCTTACGACAACCTACTGTCATGTCACAATGACAAGCAACTTTCCTGTCACACTGATGTCAAAATGTCAGATGAAAAAGCAAAGCATTACTTACTTTCAAAGGAGCAGCGTGACACACACCATTGAGATCCACAAAGAAAGCTGTGGATAGTTTCCTTGAAGCCAGAGCATAAAGAAAGAACAAATCCAAATCCCGGGATCGAACCAGGGACTTTTAAATCTTCAGTCTAACGCTCTCCCAACTGAGCAATTTCAGCAATGCACTTAACTTAATTATGTGGCACCATTGACAATTTACATGCATGTGACTCACAATTTTGACAGTCTAAATGTACATATTAGCCAGTACGGGGATCGAACCCATGACCTTTGCATTATTAGCATCAGACTCTAACCAACTGAGCTAACCGGACACTAGCTATTGGGCGCATTTGGTTGAGATGCACTAAGCCTCTGCAAGTGCTGGCGCGTAAACTAACAAGTCAAACAAGAGCATAGCCTGACAAGACTGGACACTCTTGGTTGCTTCTTGCAGAAATTCCAAACAGCTGGGGAATTTGATCAATTGGTAGCATGCTATAGGTATTGGGATCGATGCCCGCATTCCCCAAAAACACATTTTTTTGTGGATCCAAGAAAGCTCAAGTTCGCACTTCATGCAGCCTTGTCTTACGACAACCTACTGTCATGTCACAATGACAAGCAACTTTCCTGTCACACTGATGTCAAAATGTCAGATGAAAAAGCAAAGCATTACTTACTTTCAAAGGAGCAGCGTGACACACACCATTGAGATCCACAAAGAAAGCTGTGGATAGTTTCCTTGAAGCCAGAGCATAAAGAAAGAACCAATACAAATCCCGAAAACCTGGATCGAACCAGGGACTTTTAAATCTTCAGTCTAACGCTCTCCCAACTGAGCAATTTCAGCAATGCACTTAACTTAATTATGTGGCACCATTGACAATTTACATGCATGTGACTCACAATTTTGACACTCAAAATGTACATATTAGCCAGTACAGGGATCGAACCCATGACCTTTGCATTACTAGCATCAGACTCTAACCAACTGAGCTAACCGGCCACTAGCTATTGGGTGCAATTGTTGAGATGCACTGAGCCTCTGCAAGTGCTGGCACGTAAACTAACAAGTCAACCAAGAGCATAGCCTGACAAGACTGGACACTCTTGGTTGCTTCTTGCAGAAATTCCAAACAGCTGGGGAATTTGATCAATTGGTAGCATGCTATAGGTATTGGGATCGATGCCCGCATTCCCCAAAAACAATTTTTTTTGTGCATCCAAGAAAGCTCCAGTTCACACTTCATGCAGCCTTGTCTTACGACAACCTACTGTCATGTAACAATGACTAGCAACTTTCCTGTCATACTGATGTCAAAATGTCAGATGAAAAAGCAAGACATTACTTACTTTCCGAGGAGCAGTGTGACACACACCATTGAGGACCACAACAAAGCTGGGGATAGTTTCCTTGAAGCCAGAGCATATAGAAAGAACAAAAACAAATGCCAAAAACCGGGATTGAACCAGAGACCATTAGATCTTCAGTCTAACACTCTCCCAACTGAGATATTTCTGCAATTCACTAAACTTAATTATGTGGCACCATTGACAATTTACATGCATGTGACTCACAATTTTGACACTCAAAATGTACATATTAGCCAGTACGGGGATCGAACCCATGACCCAGACCAAGACCAAGACCCAGACTAAGACCAAGAACAAGACCAGACCAAGAACAAGACCAAGACAAGACAAGACCAAGACCAAAACCAGGCGGAAGGGTAGCCTAGTGATTAGAGCGCTGGACTAGTAATTGAAAGGTTGCAAGTCCATCCCCCAAGCTGACAAGGTCTTGGTGTCTGGGTCTTGTCTGGGTCAAACAAAAGACCCACCAAACAAAAGACCCACAAAACAAAAGACCCACAAAACAAAAGACCCACCAAACCAAAGACCCACCAAACCAAAGACCCACCAAACCAAAGACCCACCAAACCAAAGACCCACCAAACCAAAGACCCACCAAACAAAAGACCCACCAAACAAAAGACCCAAGACTCAGACCGCACCAAGACATTTTGACATCAGTGTGACAGGAAAGTTGCTTGTCATTGTTACATGACAGTAGGTTGTCGTAAGACAAAGCTGCATGAAGTGTGAACTACAGTTTTCTTGGATCCATAAAACAATGTGCTTTTGGAGAATGCGGGCATCGATCCCACTACCTCACGCATGCAAAGCATTTGACCTAATTCCCCAGCAGTTTGGAATTTCCGCAAGAAGCAACCAAGAGTGTCCAGTCTTGTCAGGCTATGCTCTTGGTTGATTTGTTAGTTTACGCGCCAGGCACCATTGACAATTTACATGCATGTGACTCAGAATTTTGACACTCAAAATCTACATATTAGCCAGTACGGGGATCGAATCCATGACCTTGGCATTATTAGCACCACACTCTAACCTACTGAGCTAACCGCTCACTAGCTATTGCACGCAATTGTTGAGATGCACCAAGCCTCTGCAAGTGCTGGCGCGTAAACTAACAAGTCAACCAAGAGCATTGCCTGACAAGACTTGACACTCTTGGTTGCTTCTTGCGGAAATTCCAAACAGCTGGGGAATTTGATCAATTGGTAGCATGCTATAGGTATTGGGGTCGATGCCCGCATTCCCCAAAAACACATTTTTTTGGTGGATCCAAGAAATCTTCAGTTCACACTTCATGCAGCCTTGTCTTACGACAACCTACTGTCATGTCACAATGACAAGCAACTTTCCTGTCACACTGATGTCAAAATGTCAGATGAAAAAGCAAAGCATTACTTACTTTCAGAGGAGCAGCGTGACACACACCATTGAGATCCACAAACAAAGCTGTGGATAGTTTCCTTGAAGCCAGAGCATAAAGAAAGAACAAATACAAATCCCGAAAACCGGGATCGAACCAGGGACTTTCAGATCTTCAGTCTAACACTCTCCCAACTGAGCTATTTCAGCAATGCACTTAACTTAATTATGTGGCACCATTGACAATTTACATGCATGTGACTCACAATTTTGACACTCAAAATGTACATATTAGCCAGTACGGGGATCGAACCCATGACCCAGACCAAGACCAAGACCAAGACCCAGACTAAGACCAAGAACAAGACCAGACCAAGAACAAGACCAAGACAAGACAAGACCAAGACCAAAACCAGGCGGAAGGGTAGCCTAGTGGTTAGAGAGCTGGACTAGTAATTGAAAGGTTGCAAGTTCAAACCCCCAAGCTGACAAGATCTTGGTGTCTGGGTCTTGTCTGGGTCAAACAAAAGACCCACCAAACAAACGATCCACCATACAAAAGACCCACCAAACAAAAGCCCACCAAACAAAAGACCCCAGACCACACCAAGACATTTTGACATCAGTGTGACAGGAAAGTTGCTTGTCATTGTTACATGACAGTAGGTTGTCGTAAGACAAAGCTGCATGAAGTGTGAACTACAGTTTTCTTGGATCCATAAAACAATGTGCTTTTGGAGAATGCGGGCATCGATCCCACTACCTCACGCATGCAAAGCATTTGACCTAATTCCCCAGCAGTTTGGAATTTCTGCAAGAAGCAACCAAGAGTGTCCAGTCTTGTCAGGCTATGCTCTTGGTTGACTTGTTAGTTTACGCGCCAGGCACCATTGACAATTTACATGCATGTGACTCACAATTTTGACACTCAAAATCTACATATTAGCCAGTACGGGGATCGAATCCATGAACTTGGCATTATTAGCACCACACACTAACCTACTGAGCTAACCGCTCACTAGCTATTGCACGCAATTGTTGAGATGCACCAAGCCTCTGCAAGTGCTGGCGCGTAAACTAACAAGTCAACCAAGAGCATAGCCTGACAAGACTGGACACTCTTGGTTGCTTCTTGTGGAAATTCCAAACAGCTGGGGAATTTGATCAATTGGTAGCATGCTATAGGTATTGGGATCGATGCCCGCATTCCCCAAAAACACATTTTTTTGTGGATCCAAGAATGCTCCAGTTCACACTTCATGCAGCCTTGTCTTACGACAACCTACTGTCATGTAACAATGACTAGCAACTTTCCTGTCACACTGATGTCAAAATGTCAGATGAAAAAGCAAGACATTACTTACTTTCAGAGGAGCAGCGTGGCACACACCATTGAGGACCACAACAAAGCTGGGGATTGTTTCCTTGAAGCCAGAGCATAAAGAAAGAACAAATACAAATGCCAAAAACAGGGATCGAAACAGGGACTTTTAGATCTTCAGTCTAACGCTCTCCCAACTGAGCTATTTCAGCAATGCACTTAACTTAATTATGTGGCACCATTGACAATTTACATGCATGTGACTCACAATTTTGACACTCAAAATCTACATATTAGCCAGTACGGGGATCGAATCCATGACCTTGGCATTATTAGCACCACACTCTAACCTACTGAGCTAACCGCTCACTAGCTATTGCACGCAATTGTTGAGATGCACCAAGCCTCTGCAAGTGCTGGTGCGTAAACTAACAAGTCAACCAAGAGCATAGCCTGACAGGACTGGACACTCTTGGTTGCTTCTTGCGGAAATTCCAAATAGCTGGGGAATTTGATCAATTGGTAGCATGCTATAGGTATTGGGATCGATGCCCGCATTCCCCAAAAACACGTTTTTTTGTGGATCCAAGAATGCTCCAGTTCACACTTCATGCAGCCTTGTCTTACGACAACCTACTGTCATGTAACAATGACTAGCAACTTTCCTGTCACACTGATGTCAAAATGTCAGATGAAAAAGCAAGACATTACTTACTTTCAGAGGAGCACCGTGGCACACACCATTGAGGACCACAACAAAGCTGGGGATCGTTTCCTTGAAGCCAGAGCATAAAGAAAGAACAAATACAAATGCCAAAAACAGGGATCAAACCAGGGACTTTTAGATCTTCAGTCTAACGCTCTCCCAACTGAGCTATTTCAGCAATGCACTTAACTTAATTATGTGGCACCATTGACAATTTACATCCATGTGACTCACAATTTTGACACTCAAAATCTACATATTAGCCATTACGGGGATCGAATCCAGGACCTTGGCATTATTAGCACCACACTCTAACCTACTGAGCTAACCGCTCACTAGCTATTGCACGCAATTGTTGAGATGCACCAAGCCTCTGCAAGTGCTGGCGCGTAAACTAACAAGTCAACCAAGAGCATTGCCTGACAAGACTGGACACTCTTGGTTGCTTCTTGCGGAAATTCCAAACAGCTGGGGAATTTGATCAATTGGTAGCATGCTATAGGTATTGGGGTCGATGCCCGCATTCCCCAAAAACATTTTTTTTATCCCCAGCAAAAACCGGGATTGAACCAGAGACCATTAGATCTTCAGTCTAACACTCTCCCAACTGAGATATTTCTGCAATTCACTAAACTTAATTATGTGGCACCATTGACAATTTACATGCATGTGACTCACAATTTTGACACACAAAATGTACATATTAGCCAGTACGGGGATCGAACCCATGACCCAGACCAAGACCAAGACCCAGACTAAGACCAAGAACAAGACCAGACCAAGAACAAGACCAAGACAAGACAAGACCAAGACCAAAACCAGGCGGAAGGGTAGCCTAGTGGTTAGAGCGCTGGACTAGTAATTGAAAGGTTGCAAGTTCAAACCCCCAAGCTGACAAGGTCTTGGTGTCTGGGTCTTGTCTGGGTCAAACAAAAGACCCACCAAACAAAAGACCCACCAAACAAAAGATCCACCAAACAAAAGACCCACCAAACAAAAGCCCACCAAACAAAAGACCCAAGACCCAGACCACACCAAGACATTTTGACATCAGTGTGACAGGAAAGTTGCTTGTCATTGTTACATGACAGTAGGTTGTCGTAAGACAAAGCTGCATGAAGTGTGAACTACAGTTTTCTTGGATCCATAAAACAATGTGCTTTTGGAGAATGCGGGCATCAATCCCACTACCTCACGCATGCAAAGCATTTGACCTAATTCCCCAGCAGTTTGGAATTTCCGCAAGAAGCAACCAAGAGTGTCCAGTCTTGTCAGGCTATGCTCTTGGTTGACTTGTTAGTTTACGCGCCAGGCACCATTGACAATTTACATGCATGTGACTCAGAATTTTGACACTCAAAATCTACATATTAGCCAGTACAGGGATCGAATCCATGACCTTGGCATTATTAGCACCACACTCTAACCTACTGAGCTAACCGCTCACTAGCTACTGCACGCAATTGTTGAGATGCACCAAGCCTCTGCAAGTGCTGGCGCGTAAACTAACAAGTCAACCAAGAGCATTGCCTGACAAGACTGGACACTCTTGGTTGCTTCTTGCGGAAATTCCAAACAGCTGGGGAATTTGATCAATTGGTAGCATGCTATAGGTATTGGGGTCGATGCCCGCATTCCCCAAAAACACATTTTTTTGGTGGATCCAAGAAATCTTCAGTTCACACTTCATGCAGCCTTGTCTTACGACAACCTACTGTCATGTCACAATGACAAGCAACTTTCCTGTCACACTGATGTCAAAATGTCAGATGAAAAAGCAAAGCATTACTTACTTTCAGAGGAGCAGCGTGACACACACCATTGAGATCCACAAACAAAGCTGTGGATAGTTTCCTTGAAGCCAGAGCATAAAGAAAGAACAAATACAAATCCCGAAAACCGGGATCGAACCAGGGACTTTCAGATCTTCAGTCTAACGCTCTCCCAACTGAGCAATTTCAGCAATGCACTTAACTTAATTATGTGGCACCATTGACAATTTACATGCATGTGACTCACAATTTTGACACTCAAAATGTACATATTAGCCAGTACGGGGATCGAACCCATGAACTTTGCATTACTACTAAAAGACCCACCAAACAAAAGCCCACCAAACAAAAGCCCACCAAACAAAAGACCCAGACCACACCAAGACATTTTGACATCAGTGTGACAGGAAAGTTGCTTGTCATTGTTACATGACAGTAGGTTGTCGTAAGACAAAGCTGCATGAAGTGTGAACTACAGTTTTCTTGGATCCATAAAACATTGTGCTTTTGGAGAATGCGGGCATCGATCCCAATACCTATAGCATGCTACCAATTGATCAAATTCCCCAGCATCAGACTCTAACCAACTGAGCTAACCGGCCACTAGCTATTGGGTGCAATTGTTGAGATGCACTGAGCCTCTGCAAGTGCTGGCACGTAAACTAACAAGTCAACCAAGAGCATAGCCTGACAAGACTGGACACTCTTGGTTGCTTCTTGCAGAAATTCCAAACAGCTGGGGAATTTGATCAATTGGTAGCATGCTATAGGTATTGGGATCGATGCCCGCATTCCCCAAAAACACATTTTTTTGTGGATCCAAGAAAGCTCCAGTTCACACTTCATGCAGCCTTGTCTTACGACAACCTACTGTCATGTAACAATGACTAGCAACTTTCCTGTCACACTGATGTCAAAATGTCAGATGAAAAAGCAAGACATTACTTACTTTCCGAGGAGCAGCGTGACACACACCATTGAGGACCACAACAAAGCTGGGGATAGTTTCCTTGAAGCCAGAGCATATAGAAAGAACAAATACAAATGCCAAAAACCGGGATTGAACCAGAGACCATTAGATCTTCAGTCTAACACTCTCCCAACTGAGATATTTCTGCAATTCACTAAACTTAATTATGTGGCACCATTGATAATTTACATGCATGTGACTCACAATTTTGACACTCAAAATGTACATATTAGCAAGTACGGGGATCGAACCCATGACCCAGACCAAGACCAAGACCAAGACCCAGACTAAGACCAAGAACAAGACCAGACCAAGAACAAGACCAAGACAAGACAAGACCAAGACCAAAACCAGGCGGAAGGGTAGCCTAGTTGTTAGAGCGCTGGACTAGTAATTGAAAGGTTGCAAGTTCAAACCCCCAAGCTGACAAAGTCTTGGTGTCTGGTTCTTGTCTGGGTCAAACAAAAGACCCACCAAACAAAACAAAAGACCCACCAAACAAAAGAACCACCAAACAAAAGACCCACCAAACAAAAGCCCACCAAACAAAAGACCCAGACCACACCAAGACATTTTGACATCAGTGTGACAGGAAAGTTGCTTGTCATTGTTACATGACAGTAGGTTGTCGTAAGACAAAGCTGCATGAAGTGTGAACTACAGTTTTCTTGGATCCATAAAACATTGTGCTTTTGGAGAATGCGGGCATCGATCCCACTACCTCACGCATGCAAAGCATTTGACCTAATTCCCCAGCAGTTTGGAATTTCCGCAAGAAGCAACCAAGAGTGTCCAGTCTTGTCAGGCAATGCTCTTGGTTGACTTGTTAGTTTACGCGCCAGGCACCATTGACAATTTACATGCATGTGACTCAGAATTTTGACACTCAAAATCTACATATTAGCCAGTACAGGGATCGAATCCATGACCTTGGCATTATTAGCACCACACTCTAACCTACTGAGCTAACCGCTCACTAGCTATTGCACGCAATTGTTGAGATGCACCAAGCCTCTGCAAGTGCTGGCGCGTAAACTAACAAGTCAACCAAGAGCATTGCCTGACAAGACTGGACACTCTTGGTTGCTTCTTGCGGAAATTCCAAACAGCTGGGGAATTTGATCAATTGGTAGCATGCTATAGGTATTGGGGTCGATGCCCGCATTCCCCAAAAACACATTTTTTTTGTGGATCCAAGAAAGCTTCAGTTCACACTTCATGCAGCCTTGTCTTACAACAACCTACTGTCATGTCACAATGACAAGCAACTTTCCTGTCACACTGATGTCAAAATGTCAGATGAAAAAGCAAAGCATTACTTACTTTCAGAGGAGCAGCGTGACACACACCATTGAGATCCACAAACAAAGCTGTGGATAGTTTCCTTGAAGCCAGAGCATAAAGAAAGAACAAATACAAATCCCGAAAACCTGGATCGAACCAGGGACTTTCAGATCTTCAGTCTAACGCTCTTCCAACTGAGCAATTTCAGCAATGCACTTAACTTAATTATGTGGCACCATTGACAATTTACATGCATGTGACTCACAATTTTGACACTCAAAATGTACATATTAGCCAGTACGGGGATCGAACCCATGAACTTTGCATTACTAGCATCAGACTCTAACCAACTGAGCTAACCGGCCACTAGCTATTGGGCGCAATTGTTGAGATGCACTGAGCCTCTGCAAGTGCTGGCACGTAAACTAACAAGTCAACCAAGAGCATAGCCTGACAAGACTGGACACTCTTGGTTGCTTCTTGCAGAAATTCCAAACAGCTGGGGAATTTGATCAATTGGTAGCATGTTATAGGTATTGGGATCGATGCCCGCATTCCCCAAAAACACATTTTTTTGTGGATCCAAGAAAGCTCCAGTTCACACTTCATGCAGCCTTGTCTTACGACAACCTACTGTCATGTAACAATGACTAGCAACTTTCCTGTCACACTGATGTCAAAATGTCAGATGAAAAAGCAAGACATTACTTACTTTCCGAGGAGCAGCGTGACACACACCATTGAGGACCACAACAAAGCTGGGGATAGTTTCCTTGAAGCCAGAGCATATAGAAAGAACAAATACAAATGCCAAAAACCGGGATTGAACCAGAGACCATTAGATCTTCAGTCTAACACTCTCCCAACTGAGATATTTCTGCAATTCACTAAACTTAATTATGTGGCACCATTGACAATTTACATGCATGTGACTCACAATTTTGACACTCAAAATGTACATATTAGCCAGTACGGGGATCGAACCCATGACCCAGACCAAGACCAAGACCAAGACCCAGACTAAGACCAAGAACAAGACCAGACCAAGAACAAGACAAGACAAGACAAGACCAAGACCAAAACCAGGCGGAAGGGTAGCCTAGTGGTTAGAGCGCTGGACTAGTAATTGAAAGTTGCAAATTCAAACCCCAAGCTGACAAAGTCTTGGTGTCTGGTTCTTGTCTGGGTCAAACAAAAGACCCACCAAACAAACAAAAGACCCACAAACAAAAAACCAAACAAAAGACCCACCAAACAAAAGAACCCACCAAACAAAAGCCCACCAAACAAAAGACCCAAAAGACCACACCAAGACATTTTGACATCAGTGTGACAGGAAAGTTGCTTGTCATTGTTACATGACAGTAGGTTGTCGTAAGACAAAGCTGCATGAAGTGTGAACTACAGTTTTCTTGGATCCACTTGGTTTTTGGGTCCTGGGTCTGGGTCTGGGTCTGGTCTGGGTCCTGGGTCCTGGGTCTGGGTCTGGGTCCTGGGTCCTGGGTCCTGGGTCTTGGGTCTTGGGTCTGGGTCTTGGGTCCTGGGTCTGGGTCCTGGGTCCTGGGTCTGGGTCTGGGTCCTGGGTCTTGGGTCCTGGGTCTGGGTCTGGGTCCTGGGTCTGGGTCCTGGGTCTTGGGTCTGGGTCCTGGGTCCTGGGTCCTGGGTCTTGGGTCCTGGGTCCTGGGTCTGGGTCTTGGGTCCTGGGTCCTGGGTCTGGGTCCTGGGTCCTGGGTCTTGGGTCCTGGGTCTTGGGTCCTGGGTCTTGGGTCCTGGGTCTTGGGTCTTGGGTCTTGGGTCTGGGTCTGGGTCTGGGTCCTGGGTCCTGGGTCTGGGTCTTGGGTCCGGGTCTGGGTCCTGGGTCCTGGGTCTGGGTCTTGGGTCTTGTCTGGGTCTGGGTCCTGGGTCCTGGTCCTGGGTCTGGGTCTGGGTCTTGGGTCTTGGGTCCTGGGGGTCTGGGTCTTGGGTCCTGGGTCCTGGGTCTGGGTCTGGGTCCTGGGTCTGGGTCCTGGTCTGGGTCCTGGGTCTTGGGTCCTGGGTCTTGGGTCCTGGGTCCTGGGTCCTGGGTCTTGGGTCTGGGTCCTGGGTCTGGGTCTGGGTCCTGGGTCCCTGGGTCCTGGGTCTGGGGTCCTGGGTCCTGGGTCCTGGGTCTGGGTCCTGGGTCCTGGGTCCTGGGTCTTGTCTGGGTC
>NW_022264145.1:0-34206 GCF_002021735.2 Oncorhynchus kisutch | reverse complement strand
GAGAGCCCAACTCAGAACCCATACACAGAACCCTGTCCCCCCCCCAAGGAAATATAATATTCTACTGTCCCCCAGAGGCCCAACTCAGAACCCGCTACACAGAACCCTGTCCCCCCAGAGGAATATAATTTCTACTGTCCCCAGAGAGCCCAACTCAAACCCATACAACAGAACCCTGTCCCCCCAGAGGAAATATATATTCTACTGTCCCCCAGAGAGCCCAACTCAGAACCCATACAACAGAACCCTGTCCCCCCAGAGGAAATAATATTCTACTGCCCCCAGAGAGCCCAACTCAGAACCCATACAACAGAACCCTGTCCCCCCAGAGGAATATAATATTCTACTGTCCCAGAGAGCCCAACTCAGAACCCATACACAGAACCCTGTCCCCCCAGAGGAAATATAATATTCTACTGTCCCCAGAGAGCCCAACTCAGAACCCATACAACAGAACCCTGTCCCCCCAGAGGAATATATATTCTACTGTCCCCAGAGAGCCCAACTCAGAACCCATACAACAGAACCCTGTCCCCCCAGAGGAAATATAATATCTACTGTCCCCAGAGAGCCCAACTCAGAACCCATACAACAGAACCCTGCCCCCCAGAGGAAATATAATATTCTACTGTCCCCAGAGAGCCCAACTCAGAACCCATACAACAGAACCCTGTCCCCCCAGAGGAAATATAATATTCTACTGTCCCCCAGAAGCCCAACTCAGAACCCATACAACAGAACCCTGTCCCCCCAGAGGAATATAATATTCTACTGTCCCCCAGAGAGCCCAACTCAGAACCCCTACAACAGAACCCTGTCCCCCCCCCCAGAGGAAATATAATATTCTACTGTCCCCGAGAGCCCAACTCAGAACCCTGTCCCCCCAGAGGAAATATATATTCTACTGTCCCCAGAGAGCCCAACTCAGAACCCATACAACAGAACCCTGTCCCCCCAGAGGAAATATAATATTCTACTGTCCCCAGAGACCCCAACTCAGAACCCATACACAGAACCCTGTACCCCCCCAAGAGGAATATAAGATATTCACTGTCCCCAGAGAGCCCAACTCAGAAACCCATACAACAAGAACCCTGTCCCCACCAGAGGAAATATAATATTCCTAACTGTACCCCCAGATGGAGCCACAACTCAGAACCCATACAAGCAGAACCCTGTCACCCCCAGAGGGAAATAATATAGTTCTACTGTCCCCAATGAGAGCCCAACTCATAACCCTAACTACAGAACCCTGTCCCCCCAGGAGAAATATATATTTACTGTCCCCGAGAGCCAAACTCAGAACCCGATACAACAGAAACCCTGTCCCCCCAGAGGAAATATAATATTCTACTGTCCCCAGAGAGCCCAACTCAGAACCCATACAACAGAACCCTGTCCCCCCAGAGGAAATATAATATTCTACTGTCCCCCAGAGAGCCCAACTCAGAACCCATACAACAGAAACCCTGTCCCCCCAGAGGAAATATAATATTCTACTGTCCCCCAGAGAGCCCAACTCAGAACCCATACAACAGAACCCTGTCCCCCCAGAGGAAATATAATATTCTACTGTCCCCCAGAGAGCCCAACTCAGAACCCATACAACAGAACCCTGTCCCCCCAGAGGAAATATAATATTCTACTGTCCCCCAGAGAGCCCAACTCAGAACCCATACAACAGAACCCTGTCCCCCCAGAGGAAATATAATATTCTACTGTCCCCAGAGAGCCCAACTCAGAACCCCATATCACAGAACCCTGTCCCCAGAGGAATATAATATTCTACTGTCCCCAAGAGCCCAACTCAGAACCCATACAACAGAACCCTGTCCCCCCAGAGGAAATATAATATTCTACTGTCCCCAGAGAGCCAACTCAGAACCCATACAACAGAACCCTGTCCCCCCAGAGGAAATATAATATTCCTACTGTCCCCCGAGAGGCCCAACTCAGAACCCATACAACAGAACCCTGTCCCCCCAGAGGAAATATAATATTCTACTGTCCCCCAGAGAGCCCAACTCAGAACCCATACACAGAACCCTGTCCCCCCAGAGGAAATATAATATTCTACTGTCCCCCAGAGAGCCCAACTCAGAACCCATACAACAGAACCCTGCCCCCCAGAGGAAATATAATATTCTACTGTCCCCAGAGAGCCCAACTCAGAACCCATACAACAGAACCTGCCCCCCCAGAGGAAATATAATATTCTACTGTCCCCCAGAGAGCCCAACTCAGAACCCATACAACAGAACCCTGGCCCCCCAGAGGAAATATAATATTCTACTGTCCCCCAGAGAGCCCAACTCAGAACCCATACAACAGAACCCTGTCCCCCCAGAGGAAATTAATATTCTACTGTCCCCAGAGAGCCCAACTCAGAACCCATACAACAGAACCCTGTCCCCCCAGAGGAAATATAATATTCTACTGTCCCCCAGAGAGCCCAACTCGAACCCATCAACAGAACCCTGCCCCCCCAGAGGAAATATAATATTCTACTGTCGCCCAGAGAGCCCAACTCAGACCCATACAACGAACCCTTGTCCCCCAGAGGAAATAAATATTCTACTGTCCCCCCAGAGAGCCCACTCAGAACCCATACAACAGAACCTGTCCCCCCAGAGGAAATATGAATATTCTACTGTCCCCAGAGAGCCCAACTCAGAACCCATACAACAGAACCTGGTCCCCCCCAGAGGAATATAATATTCTACTGTCCCCCAGAGAGCCCAACTCAGAACCCATACAACAGAACCCTGGTCCCCCAGAGGAAATATAATCTTCTACTGTCCCCAGAGAGCCCACTCAGAACCCATACAACAGAACCCGGTCCCCCCAGAGGAATATAATATTCTACTGTCCCCAGAGAGCCAACTCAGAACCCATACAACAGAACCCTGTCCCCAGAGGAAATATAATATTCTGACTGTCCCCAGAGAGCCCACTCATAACCCATTACAACAGAACCCTGTCCCCCAGAGGAAATATAATATTCTACTGTCCCCAGAGAGCCCAACTCAGAACCCATACAACAGAACCCTGTCCCCCAGAGGAAATATAATATTCTACTGTCCCCCAGAGAGCCCACTCAGACCATACAACAGAACCCTGTCCCCCCAGAGGAAATATAATATTCTACTGTCCCCAGAGAGCCCAACTCAGACCCATACAACAGAACCCTGTCCCCCAGAGGAAATATAATATTCTACTGTCCCCAGAGAGCCCAACTCAGAACACCATACAACAGAACCCTGTCCCCCCAGAGGAAATATAATATTCTACTGTCCCCAGAGAGCCCAACTCAGAACCCATACAACAGAACCCTGTCCCCCAGAGGAAATATAATATTCTACTGTCCCCAGAGAGCCCAACTCAGAAACCCATACAACAGAACCCTGCCCCCCCAGAGGAAATATAATATTCTACTGTCCCCAGAGAGCCCACTCAGAACCCATACACAGAACCCTGTCCCCCCAGAGGAAATATAATATTCTACTGTCCCCAGAGAGCCCAACTCAGAACCCATACAACAGAACCCTGTCCCCCAGAGGAAATATAATATTCTACTGTCCCCAGAGAGCCCAACTCAGAACCCATACAACAGAACCCTGTCCCCCCAGAGGAAATATAATATTCTACTGTCCCCAGAGAGCCCAACTCAGAACCCATACAACAGAACCCTGTCCCCCCAGAGGAAATATAATATTCTACTGTCCCCAGAGAGCCCAACTCAGAACCCATACAACAGAACCCTGTCCCCCCAGAGGAAATATAATATTCTACTGTCCCCAGAGAGCCCAACTCAGAACCCATACAACAGAACCCTGTCCCCCCAGAGGAAATATAATATTCTACTGTCCCCAGAGAGCCCCACTCAGAACCCATACAACAGAACCCTGCCCCCAGAGGAAATATAATATTCTACTGTCCCCAGAGAGCCCAACTCAGAACCCATACAACAGAACCCTGCCCCCCAGAGGAAATATAATATTCTACTGTCCCCGAGAGCCCAACTCAGAACCCATACAACAGAACCCTGTCCCCCCAGAGGAAATATAATATTCTACTGTCCCCAGAGAGCCCAACTCAGAACCCATACAACAGAACCTGTCCCCCCAGAGGAAATATAATATTCTACTGTCCCCAGAGAGCCAACTCAGAACCCATACAACAGAACCCTGTCCCCCCAGAGGAAATATAATATTCTACTGTCCCCAGAGAGCCCAACTCAGAGAACCCATACCAACAGAACCCTGTCCCCCCAGAGGAAATATAATATTCTACTGTCCCCCAGAGAGCCCAACTCAGAACCCATACAACAGAACCCTGTCCCCCAGAGGAAATATAATATTCTACTGTCCCCAGAGAGCCCACTCAGAACCCATACAACAGAACCTGTCCCCCCAGAGGAAATATAATATTCTACTGTCCCCAGAGAGCCCAACTCAGAACCATACAACAGAACCTGTCCCCCCAGAGGAAATATAATATTCTACTGTCCCCCAGAGAGCCCAACTCAGAACCATACACAGAACCCTGTCCCCCCAGAGGAAATATAATATTCTACTGTCCCCAGAGAGCCCAACTCAGAACCCATACAACAGAACCCTGTCCCCCCAGAGGAAATATAATATTCTACTGTCCCCCAGAGAGCCCAACTCAGAACCCATACAACAGAACCCTGTCCCCCCAGAGGAAATATAATATTCTACTGTCCCCAGAGAGCCCAACTCAGAACCCATACAACAGAACCCTGTCCCCCCAGAGGAAATATAATATTCTACTGTCCCCAGAGAGCCCAACTCAGAACCCATACAACAGAACCCTGTCCCCCCAGAGGAAATATAATATTCTACTGTCCCCCAGAGAGCCCAACTCAGAACCCAGTACAACAGAACCCTGTCCCCCCAGAGGAAATAGAATATTCTACTGTCCCCCAGAGAGCCCAACTCAGAACCCATACAACAGAACTCAGAACCATACAACAGAACCCTGCCCCCCAGAGGAAATATAATATTCTACTGTCCCCAGAGAAGCCCAACTCAGAACCCATACAACGAACCCTGTCCCCCAGAGGAAATATAATATTCTACTGTCCCCCCGAAGAGCCCAACTCAGAACCCATACAACAGAAACCCTGTCCCCCCAGAGGAAATATAATATTCTACTGTCCCCCAGAGAGCCCAACTCAGAACCCATACAACAGAACCCTGTCCGCCCCAGAGGAAATATAATAT
Organism: Oncorhynchus kisutch; assembly: GCF_002021735.2. Classification (NCBI taxonomy): domain Eukaryota; kingdom Metazoa; phylum Chordata; class Actinopteri; order Salmoniformes; family Salmonidae; genus Oncorhynchus; species Oncorhynchus kisutch. The sequence goes on along the minus strand of NW_022264145.1, from coordinate 28,960 downwards.
TCTAACTGTCCCCAGAGAGCCCACTCAGAACCCATACAACAGAACCCTGTCCCCCCAGAGGAAATATAATATTCTAACTGTCCCCAGAGAGCCCAACTCAGAACCCTACAACAGAACCCTGTCCCCCCAGAGGAAATATAATATTCTACTGTCCCCAGAGAGCCCAACTCAGAACCATACAAACAGAACCCTGTCCCCCCAGAGGAAATATAATATTCCTACTGTCCCCAGTAGAGCCCAACTCAGAACCCATACAAAGACCCTGTCCCCCCAGAGGAAATATAATATTCTACTGTCCCCCAGAGAGCCCAACTCAGAACCCATACAACAGAACCCTGTCCCCCCCAGAGGAAATATAATATTCTACTGTCCCCAGAGAGCCCAACTCAGAACCCATACAACGAAACCTGTCCCCCCAGAGGAAATATAATATATCTACTGTCCCCCAGAGAGCCCAACTCAGAACCCATACAACAGAACCCTGTCCCCCCAGAGGAAATATAATATCTACTGTCCCCAGAGAGCCCAACTCAGAACCCATACACAGAACCCTGTCCCCCCCAGAGGAATATAATATTCTACTGTCCCCAGAGAGCCCAACTCAGAACCCATACAACAGAACCCTGTCCCCCCAGAGGAAATATATATTCTACTGTCCCCCAGAGAGCCCAACTCAGAACCCATACAACAGAACCCTGTCCCCCAGAGGAAATATAATATTCTACTGTCCCCAGAGAGCCCAACTCAGAACCCATACAACAGAACCCTGTCCCCCCAGAGGAAATATAATATTCTACTGTCCCAGAGAGCCCAACTTCAGAACCCATACAACAGAACCCTGTCCCCCCAGAGGAAATATAATATTCTACTGTCCCCAGAGAGCCCAACTCAGAACCCATACAACAGAACCCTGTCCCCCCAGAGGAAATATAATTATTCTACTGTCCCCAGAGAGCCCAACTCAGAACCCATACAACAGAACCCTGCCCCCAGAGGAAATATAATATTCTACTGTCCCCAGAGAGCCAACTCAGAACCCATACAACAGAACCCTGTCCCCCAGAGGAAATATAATATTCTACTGTCCCAGAGAGCCCAACTCAGAACCATACCCTGTCCCCCCAGAGAAATATAATATTCTACTGTCCCCCAGAGAGCCCAACTCAGAACCCATACAACAGAACCCTGTCCCCCCAGAGGAAATATAATATTCTACTGTCCCCCAGAGAGCCCAACTCAGAACCCATACAAAGAACCCTGTCCCCCCAGAGGAAATATAATATTCTACTGTCCCCAGAGAGCCCAACTCAGAACCCTACAACAGAACCCTGCCCCCCCAGAGGAAATATAATATTCTACTGTCCCCAGAGAGCCCAACTCAGAACCCATACAACAGAACCCTGCCCCCCCAGAGGAAATATAATATTCTACTGTCCCCAGAGAGCCCAACTCAGAACCCATACAACAGAACCCTGTCCCCCCAGAGGAAATATAATATTCTACTGTCCCCAGAGAGCCCAACTCAGAACCCATACAACAGAACCCTGTCCCCCCAGAGGAAATATAATATTCTACTGTCCCCAGAGAGCCAACTCAGAACCCATACAACAGAACCCTGTCCCCCCAGAGGAAATATAATATTCTACTGTCCCCAGAGAGCCCAACTCAGAAACCCATACAACAGAACCCTGTCCCCCAGAGGAAATATAATATTCTACTGTCCCCAGAGAGCCCAACTCAGAACCCATACAACAGAACCCTGTCCCCCCAGAGGAAATATAATATTCTACTGTCCCCCAGAGAGCCCAACTCAGAACCCATACAACAGAACCCCTGTCCCCCCAGAGGAAATATAATATTCTACTGTCCCCCAGAGAGCCCAACTCAGAACCCATACAACAGAACCCTGTCCCCCCAGAGGAATATAATATTCTACTGTCCCCCAGAGAGCCCAACTCAGAACCCATACAACAGAACCCTGTCCCCCCAGAGGAAATATAATATCTACTGTCCCCCAGAGAGCCCAACTCAGAACCCATACAACAGAACCCTGTCCCCCCAGAGGAATATAATATTCTACTGTCCCCCAGAGACGCCCAACTCAGAAACCCATACAACAGAACCCCTGTCCCCCCAGAGGAAATATAATATTCTACTGTCCCCAGAGAGCCCAACTCAGAACCCATACAACAGAACCCTGCCCCCCCAGAGGAAATATAATATTCTACTGTCCCCAGAGAGCCCAACTCAGAACCCATACAACAGAACCCTGTCCCCCCCAGAGGAAATATAATATTCTACTGTCCCCCAGAGAGCCCAACTCAGAACCCATACAACAGAACCCTGCCCCCCAGAGGAAATATAATATTCTACTGTCCCCAGAGAGCCCAACTCAGAACCCATACAACAGAACCCTGTCCCCCCAGAGGAAATATAATATTCTACTGTCCCCAGAGAGCCCAACTCAGAACCCATACAACAGAACCCTGTCCCCCCAGAGGAAATATAATATTCTACTGTCCCCAGAGAGCCCAACTCAGAACCCATACAACAGAACCCTGTCCCCCCCAGAGGAAATATAATATTCTACTGTCCCCAGAGAGCCCAACTCAGAACCCATACAACAGAACCCTGTCCCCCCAGAGGAAATATAATATTCTACTGTCCCCCAGAGAGCCCAACTCAGAACCCATACAACAGAACCCTGTCCCCCAGAGGAAATATAATATTCTACTGTCCCCAGAGAGCCCAACTCAGAACCCATACAACAGAACCCTGTCCCCCAGAGGAAATATAATATTCTACTGTCCCCCAGAGAGCCCAACTCAGAACCCATACAACAGAACCCTGTCCCCCCAGAGGAAATATAATATTCTACTGTCCCCAGAGAGCCCAACTCAGAACCCATACAACAGAACCCTGTCCCCCCAGAGGAAATATAATATTCTACTGTCCCCAGAGAGCCCAACTCAGAACCCATACAACAGAACCCTGTCCCCCCAGAGGAAATATAATATTCTACTGTCCCCCAGAGAGCCCAACTCAGAACCCATACAACAGAACCCTGTCCCCCCAGAGGAAATATAATATTCTACTGTCCCCCAGAGAGCCCAACTCAGAACCCATACAACAGAACCCTGTCCCCCCAGAGGAAATATAATATTCTACTGTCCCCCAGAGAGCCCAACTCAGAACCCATACAACAGAACCCTGTCCCCCCAGAGGAAATATAATATTCTACTGTCCCCCAGAGAGCCCAACTCAGAACCCATACAACAGAACCCTGTCCCCCCAGAGGAAATATAATATTCTACTGTCCCCAGAGAGCCCAACTCAGAACCCATACAACAGAACCCTGTCCCCCCAGAGGAAATATAATATTCTACTGTCCCCAGAGAGCCCAACTCAGAACCCATACAACAGAACCCTGTCCCCCCAGAGGAAATATAATATTCTACTGTCCCCAGAGAGCCCAACTCAGAACCCATACAACAGAACCCTGTCCCCCCAGAGGAAATATAATATTCTACTGTCCCCAGAGAGCCCAACTCAGAACCCATACAACAGAACCCTGTCCCCCCAGAGGAAATATAATATTCTACTGTCCCCCAGAGAGCCCAACTCAGAACCCATACAACAGAACCCTGTCCCCCCAGAGGAAATATAATATTCTACTGTCCCCAGAGAGCCCAACTCAGAACCCATACAACAGAACCCTGTCCCCCCAGAGGAAATATAATATTCTACTGTCCCCAGAGAGCCCAACTCAGAACCCATACAACAGAACCCTGTCCCCCCAGAGGAAATATAATATTCTACTGTCCCCCAGAGAGCCCAACTCAGAACCCATACAACAGAACCCTGTCCCCCCAGAGGAAATATAATATTCTACTGTCCCCAGAGAGCCCAACTCAGAACCCATACAACAGAACCCTGTCCCCCCAGAGGAAATATAATATTCTACTGTCCCCAGAGAGCCCAACTCAGAACCCATACAACAGAACCCTGTCCCCCCAGAGGAAATATAATATTCTACTGTCCCCAGAGAGCCCAACTCAGAACCCATACAACAGAACCCTGTCCCCCCAGAGGAAATATAATATTCTACTGTCCCCAGAGAGCCCAACTCAGAACCCATACAACAGAACCCTGTCCCCCCAGAGGAAATATAATATTCTACTGTCCCCAGAGAGCCCAACTCAGAACCCATACAACAGAACCCTGTCCCCCCAGAGGAAATATAATATTCTACTGTCCCCAGAGAGCCCAACTCAGAACCCATACAACAGAACCCTGTCCCCCCCAGAGGAAATATAATATTCTACTGTCCCCAGAGAGCCCAACTCAGAACCCATACAACAGAACCCTGTCCCCCCAGAGGAAATATAATATTCTACTGTCCCCAGAGAGCCCAACTCAGAACCCATACAACAGAACCCTGTCCCCCCAGAGGAAATATAATATTCTACTGTCCCCAGAGAGCCCAACTCAGAACCCATACAACAGAACCCTGTCCCCCCAGAGGAAATATAATATTCTACTGTCCCCAGAGAGCCCAACTCAGAACCCATACAACAGAACCCTGTCCCCCCAGAGGAAATATAATATTCTACTGTCCCCAGAGAGCCCAACTCAGAACCCATACAACAGAACCCTGTCCCCCCAGAGGAAATATAATATTCTACTGTCCCCAGAGAGCCCAACTCAGAACCCATACAACAGAACCCTGTCCCCCCAGAGGAAATATAATATTCTACTGTCCCCCAGAGAGCCCAACTCAGAACCCATACAACAGAACCCTGCCCCCCCAGAGGAAATATAATATTCTACTGTCCCCAGAGAGCCCAACTCAGAACCCATACAACAGAACCCTGCCCCCCCAGAGGAAATATAATATTCTACTGTCCCCAGAGAGCCCAACTCAGAACCCATACAACAGAACCTCTGTCCCCCCAGAGGAAATATAATATTCTACTGTCCCCAGAGAGCCCAACTCAGAACCCATACAACAGAACCCTGTCCCCCCAGAGGAAATATAATATTCTACTGTCCCCCAGAGAGCCCAACTCAGAACCCATACAACAGAACCCTGTCCCCCCAGAGGAAATATAATATTCTACTGTCCCCAGAGAGCCCAACTCAGAACCCATACAACAGAACCCTGTCCCCCCAGAGGAAATATAATATTCTACTGTCCCCAGAGAGCCCAACTCAGAACCCATACAACAGAACCCTGTCCCCCCAGAGGAAATATAATATTCTACTGTCCCCCAGAGAGCCCAACTCAGAACCCATACAACAGAACCCTGTCCCCCCAGAGGAAATATAATATTCTACTGTCCCCAGAGAGCCCAACTCAGAACCCATACAACAGAACCCTGTCCCCCCAGAGGAAATATAATATTCTACTGTCCCCAGAGAGCCCAACTCAGAACCCATACAACAGAACCCTGTCCCCCCAGAGGAAATATAATATTCTACTGTCCCCCAGAGAGCCCAACTCAGAACCCATACAACAGAACCCTGTCCCCCCAGAGGAAATATAATATTCTACTGTCCCCAGAGAGCCCAACTCAGAACCCATACAACAGAACCCTGTCCCCCCAGAGGAAATATAATATTCTACTGTCCCCAGAGAGCCCAACTCAGAACCCATACAACAGAACCCTGTCCCCCCAGAGGAAATATAATATTCTACTGTCCCCAGAGAGCCCAACTCAGAACCCATACAACAGAACCCTGTCCCCCCAGAGGAAATATAATATTCTACTGTCCCCAGAGAGCCCAACTCAGAACCCATACAACAGAACCCTGTCCCCCCAGAGGAAATATAATATTCTACTGTCCCCCAGAGAGCCCAACTCAGAACCCATACAACAGAACCCTGTCCCCCCAGAGGAAATATAATATTCTACTGTCCCCAGAGAGCCCAACTCAGAACCCATACAACAGAACCCTGTCCCCCCAGAGGAAATATAATATTCTACTGTCCCCCAGAGAGCCCAACTCAGAACCCATACAACAGAACCCTGTCCCCCCAGAGGAAATATAATATTCTACTGTCCCCAGAGAGCCCAACTCAGAACCCATACAACAGAACCCTGCCCCCCCAGAGGAAATATAATATTCTACTGTCCCCAGAGAGCCCAACTCAGAACCCATACAACAGAACCCTGTCCCCCCAGAGGAAATATAATATTCTACTGTCCCCAGAGAGCCCAACTCAGAACCCATACAACAGAACCCTGTCCCCCCAGAGGAAATATAATATTCTACTGTCCCCAGAGAGCCCAACTCAGAACCCATACAACAGAACCCTGTCCCCCCAGAGGAAATATAATATTCTACTGTCCCCCAGAGAGCCCAACTCAGAACCCATACAACAGAACCCTGTCCCCCCAGAGGAAATATAATATTCTACTGTCCCCAGAGAGCCCAACTCAGAACCCATACAACAGAACCCTGTCCCCCCAGAGGAAATATAATATTCTACTGTCCCCAGAGAGCCCAACTCAGAACCCATACAACAGAACCCTGTCCCCCCAGAGGAAATATAATATTCTACTGTCCCCAGAGAGCCCAACTCAGAACCCATACAACAGAACCCTGTCCCCCCAGAGGAAATATAATATTCTACTGTCCCCCAGAGAGCCCAACTCAGAACCCATACAACAGAACCCTGTCCCCCCAGAGGAAATATAATATTCTACTGTCCCCAGAGAGCCCAACTCAGAACCCATACAACAGAACCCTGTCCCCCCAGAGGAAATATAATATTCTACTGTCCCCAGAGAGCCCAACTCAGAACCCATACAACAGAACCCTGTCCCCCCAGAGGAAATATAATATTCTACTGTCCCCAGAGAGCCCAACTCAGAACCCATACAACAGAACCCTGCCCCCCAGAGGAAATATAATATTCTACTGTCCCCAGAGAGCCCAACTCAGAACCCATACAACAGAACCCTGTCCCCCCAGAGGAAATATAATATTCTACTGTCCCCCAGAGAGCCCAACTCAGAACCCATACAACAGAACCCTGTCCCCCCAGAGGAAATATAATATTCTACTGTCCCCAGAGAGCCCAACTCAGAACCCATACAACAGAACCCTGCCCCCCCAGAGGAAATATAATATTCTACTGTCCCCAGAGAGCCCAACTCAGAACCCATACAACAGAACCCTGTCCCCCCAGAGGAAATATAATATTCTACTGTCCCCAGAGAGCCCAACTCAGAACCCATACAACAGAACCCTGTCCCCCCAGAGGAAATATAATATTCTACTGTCCCCAGAGAGCCCAACTCAGAACCCATACAACAGAACCCTGTCCCCCCAGAGGAAATATAATATTCTACTGTCCCCAGAGAGCCCAACTCAGAACCCATACAACAGAACCCTGTCCCCCCAGAGGAAATATAATATTCTACTGTCCCCAGAGAGCCCAACTCAGAACCCATACAACAGAACCCTGTCCCCCCAGAGGAAATATAATATTCTACTGTCCCCAGAGAGCCCAACTCAGAACCCATACAACAGAACCCTGTCCCCCCAGAGGAAATATAATATTCTACTGTCCCCCAGAGAGCCCAACTCAGAACCCATACAACAGAACCCTGTCCCCCCCAGAGGAAATATAATATTCTACTGTCCCCAGAGAGCCCAACTCAGAACCCATACAACAGAACCCTGTCCCCCCAGAGGAAATATAATATTCTACTGTCCCCAGAGAGCCCAACTCAGAACCCATACAACAGAACCCTGTCCCCCCAGAGGAAATATAATATTCTACTGTCCCCAGAGAGCCCAACTCAGAACCCATACAACAGAACCCTGTCCCCCCAGAGGAAATATAATATTCTACTGTCCCCCAGAGAGCCCAACTCAGAACCCATACAACAGAACCCTGTCCCCCCAGAGGAAATATAATATTCTACTGTCCCCAGAGAGCCCAACTCAGAACCCATACAACAGAACCCTGTCCCCCCCAGAGGAAATATAATATTCTACTGTCCCCAGAGAGCCCAACTCAGAACCCATACAACAGAACCCTGCCCCCCCAGAGGAAATATAATATTCTACTGTCCCCCAGAGAGCCCAACTCAGAACCCATACAACAGAACCCTGTCCCCCCAGAGGAAATATAATATTCTACTGTCCCCCAGAGAGCCCAACTCAGAACCCATACAACAGAACCCTGTCCCCCCAGAGGAAATATAATATTCTACTGTCCCCAGAGAGCCCAACTCAGAACCCATACAACAGAACCCTGTCCCCCCAGAGGAAATATAATATTCTACTGTCCCCCAGAGAGCCCAACTCAGAACCCATACAACAGAACCCTGTCCCCCCAGAGGAAATATAATATTCTACTGTCCCCAGAGAGCCCAACTCAGAACCCATACAACAGAACCCTGTCCCCCCAGAGGAAATATAATATTCTACTGTCCCCAGAGAGCCCAACTCAGAACCCATACAACAGAACCCTGTCCCCCCAGAGGAAATATAATATTCTACTGTCCCCAGAGAGCCCAACTCAGAACCCATACAACAGAACCCTGTCCCCCCAGAGGAAATATAATATTCTACTGTCCCCCAGAGAGCCCAACTCAGAACCCATACAACAGAACCCTGTCCCCCCAGAGGAAATATAATATTCTACTGTCCCCAGAGAGCCCAACTCAGAACCCATACAACAGAACCCTGTCCCCCCAGAGGAAATATAATATTCTACTGTCCCCAGAGAGCCCAACTCAGAACCCATACAACAGAACCCTGTCCCCCCAGAGGAAATATAATATTCTACTGTCCCCAGAGAGCCCAACTCAGAACCCATACAACAGAACCCTGTCCCCCCAGAGGAAATATAATATTCTACTGTCCCCAGAGAGCCCAACTCAGAACCCATACAACAGAACCCTGTCCCCCCAGAGGAAATATAATATTCTACTGTCCCCCAGAGAGCCCAACTCAGAACCCATACAACAGAACCCTGTCCCCCCAGAGGAAATATAATATTCTACTGTCCCCCAGAGAGCCCAACTCAGAACCCATACAACAGAACCCTGTCCCCCCAGAGGAAATATAATATTCTACTGTCCCCAGAGAGCCCAACTCAGAACCCATACAACAGAACCCTGTCCCCCCAGAGGAAATATAATATTCTACTGTCCCCAGAGAGCCCAACTCAGAACCCATACAACAGAACCCTGTCCCCCCAGAGGAAATATAATATTCTACTGTCCCCAGAGAGCCCAACTCAGAACCCATACAACAGAACCCTGTCCCCCCAGAGGAAATATAATATTCTACTGTCCCCCAGAGAGCCCAACTCAGAACCCATACAACAGAACCCTGTCCCCCCAGAGGAAATATAATATTCTACTGTCCCCAGAGAGCCCAACTCAGAACCCATACAACAGAACCCTGTCCCCCCAGAGGAAATATAATATTCTACTGTCCCCAGAGAGCCCAACTCAGAACCCATACAACAGAACCCTGTCCCCCCAGAGGAAATATAATATTCTACTGTCCCCAGAGAGCCCAACTCAGAACCCATACAACAGAACCCTGTCCCCCCAGAGGAAATATAATATTCTACTGTCCCCAGAGAGCCCAACTCAGAACCCATACAACAGAACCCTGTCCCCCCAGAGGAAATATAATATTCTACTGTCCCCAGAGAGCCCAACTCAGAACCCATACAACAGAACCCTGTCCCCCCAGAGGAAATATAATATTCTACTGTCCCCAGAGAGCCCAACTCAGAACCCATACAACAGAACCCTGTCCCCCCAGAGGAAATATAATATTCTACTGTCCCCAGAGAGCCCAACTCAGAACCCATACAACAGAACCCTGTCCCCCCAGAGGAAATATAATATTCTACTGTCCCCCAGAGAGCCCAACTCAGAACCCATACAACAGAACCCTGTCCCCCCAGAGGAAATATAATATTCTACTGTCCCCCAGAGAGCCCAACTCAGAACCCATACAACAGAACCCTGTCCCCCCAGAGGAAATATAATATTCTACTGTCCCCAGAGAGCCCAACTCAGAACCCATACAACAGAACCCTGTCCCCCCAGAGGAAATATAATATTCTACTGTCCCCAGAGAGCCCAACTCAGAACCCATACAACAGAACCCTGTCCCCCCAGAGGAAATATAATATTCTACTGTCCCCAGAGAGCCCAACTCAGAACCCATACAACAGAACCCTGTCCCCCCAGAGGAAATATAATATTCTACTGTCCCCAGAGAGCCCAACTCAGAACCCATACAACAGAACCCTGTCCCCCCAGAGGAAATATAATATTCTACTGTCCCCAGAGAGCCCAACTCAGAACCCATACAACAGAACCCTGTCCCCCCAGAGGAAATATAATATTCTACTGTCCCCAGAGAGCCCAACTCAGAACCCATACAACAGAACCCTGTCCCCCCAGAGGAAATATAATATTCTACTGTCCCCAGAGAGCCCAACTCAGAACCCATACAACAGAACCCTGTCCCCCCAGAGGAAATATAATATTCTACTGTCCCCAGAGAGCCCAACTCAGAACCCATACAACAGAACCCTGTCCCCCCAGAGGAAATATAATATTCTACTGTCCCCAGAGAGCCCAACTCAGAACCCATACAACAGAACCCTGTCCCCCCAGAGGAAATATAATATTCTACTGTCCCCCAGAGAGCCCAACTCAGAACCCATACAACAGAACCCTGTCCCCCCAGAGGAAATATAATATTCTACTGTCCCCAGAGAGCCCAACTCAGAACCCATACAACAGAACCCTGTCCCCCCAGAGGAAATATAATATTCTACTGTCCCCAGAGAGCCCAACTCAGAACCCATACAACAGAACCCTGTCCCCCCAGAGGAAATATAATATTCTACTGTCCCCCAGAGAGCCCAACTCAGAACCCATACAACAGAACCCTGTCCCCCCAGAGGAAATATAATATTCTACTGTCCCCAGAGAGCCCAACTCAGAACCCATACAACAGAACCCTGTCCCCCCAGAGGAAATATAATATTCTACTGTCCCCCAGAGAGCCCAACTCAGAACCCATACAACAGAACCCTGTCCCCCCAGAGGAAATATAATATTCTACTGTCCCCCAGAGAGCCCAACTCAGAACCCATACAACAGAACCCTGTCCCCCCAGAGGAAATATAATATTCTACTGTCCCCAGAGAGCCCAACTCAGAACCCATACAACAGAACCCTGCCCCCCCAGAGGAAATATAATATTCTACTGTCCCCCAGAGAGCCCAACTCAGAACCCATACAACAGAACCCTGTCCCCCCAGAGGAAATATAATATTCTACTGTCCCCCAGAGAGCCCAACTCAGAACCCATACAACAGAACCCTGTCCCCCCAGAGGAAATATAATATTCTACTGTCCCCAGAGAGCCCAACTCAGAACCCATACAACAGAACCCTGTCCCCCCAGAGGAAATATAATATTCTACTGTCCCCCAGAGAGCCCAACTCAGAACCCATACAACAGAACCCTGTCCCCCCAGAGGAAATATAATATTCTACTGTCCCCAGAGAGCCCAACTCAGAACCCATACAACAGAACCCTGTCCCCCCAGAGGAAATATAATATTCTACTGTCCCCAGAGAGCCCAACTCAGAACCCATACAACAGAACCCTGTCCCCCCAGAGGAAATATAATATTCTACTGTCCCCAGAGAGCCCAACTCAGAACCCATACAACAGAACCCTGTCCCCCCAGAGGAAATATAATATTCTACTGTCCCCCAGAGAGCCCAACTCAGAACCCATACAACAGAACCCTGTCCCCCCAGAGGAAATATAATATTCTACTGTCCCCCAGAGAGCCCAACTCAGAACCCATACAACAGAACCCTGTCCCCCCAGAGGAAATATAATATTCTACTGTCCCCAGAGAGCCCAACTCAGAACCCATACAACAGAACCCTGTCCCCCCAGAGGAAATATAATATTCTACTGTCCCCAGAGAGCCCAACTCAGAACCCATACAACAGAACCCTGTCCCCCCAGAGGAAATATAATATTCTACTGTCCCCCAGAGAGCCCAACTCAGAACCCATACAACAGAACCCTGTCCCCCCAGAGGAAATATAATATTCTACTGTCCCCAGAGAGCCCAACTCAGAACCCATACAACAGAACCCTGTCCCCCCAGAGGAAATATAATATTCTACTGTCCCCCAGAGAGCCCAACTCAGAACCCATACAACAGAACCCTGTCCCCCCAGAGGAAATATAATATTCTACTGTCCCCAGAGAGCCCAACTCAGAACCCATACAACAGAACCCTGTCCCCCCAGAGGAAATATAATATTCTACTGTCCCCCAGAGAGCCCAACTCAGAACCCATACAACAGAACCCTGTCCCCCCAGAGGAAATATAATATTCTACTGTCCCCAGAGAGCCCAACTCAGAACCCATACAACAGAACCCTGTCCCCCCAGAGGAAATATAATATTCTACTGTCCCCAGAGAGCCCAACTCAGAACCCATACAACAGAACCCTGTCCCCCCAGAGGAAATATAATATTCTACTGTCCCCAGAGAGCCCAACTCAGAACCCATACAACAGAACCCTGTCCCCCCAGAGGAAATATAATATTCTACTGTCCCCAGAGAGCCCAACTCAGAACCCATACAACAGAACCCTGTCCCCCCAGAGGAAATATAATATTCTACTGTCCCCAGAGAGCCCAACTCAGAACCCATACAACAGAACCCTGTCCCCCCAGAGGAAATATAATATTCTACTGTCCCCAGAGAGCCCAACTCAGAACCCATACAACAGAACCCTGTCCCCCCAGAGGAAATATAATATTCTACTGTCCCCAGAGAGCCCAACTCAGAACCCATACAACAGAACCCTGTCCCCCCAGAGGAAATATAATATTCTACTGTCCCCCAGAGAGCCCAACTCAGAACCCATACAACAGAACCCTGTCCCCCCAGAGGAAATATAATATTCTACTGTCCCCAGAGAGCCCAACTCAGAACCCATACAACAGAACCCTGTCCCCCCAGAGGAAATATAATATTCTACTGTCCCCCAGAGAGCCCAACTCAGAACCCATACAACAGAACCCTGTCCCCCCAGAGGAAATATAATATTCTACTGTCCCCCAGAGAGCCCAACTCAGAACCCATACAACAGAACCCTGTCCCCCCAGAGGAAATATAATATTCTACTGTCCCCAGAGAGCCCAACTCAGAACCCATACAACAGAACCCTGTCCCCCCAGAGGAAATATAATATTCTACTGTCCCCCAGAGAGCCCAACTCAGAACCCATACAACAGAACCCTGTCCCCCCAGAGGAAATATAATATTCTACTGTCCCCAGAGAGCCCAACTCAGAACCCATACAACAGAACCCTGTCCCCCCAGAGGAAATATAATATTCTACTGTCCCCAGAGAGCCCAACTCAGAACCCATACAACAGAACCCTGTCCCCCCAGAGGAAATATAATATTCTACTGTCCCCAGAGAGCCCAACTCAGAACCCATACAACAGAACCCTGTCCCCCCAGAGGAAATATAATATTCTACTGTCCCCAGAGAGCCCAACTCAGAACCCATACAACAGAACCCTGTCCCCCCAGAGGAAATATAATATTCTACTGTCCCCAGAGAGCCCAACTCAGAACCCATACAACAGAACCCTGTCCCCCCAGAGGAAATATAATATTCTACTGTCCCCCAGAGAGCCCAACTCAGAACCCATACAACAGAACCCTGTCCCCCCAGAGGAAATATAATATTCTACTGTCCCCAGAGAGCCCAACTCAGAACCCATACAACAGAACCCTGTCCCCCCAGAGGAAATATAATATTCTACTGTCCCCAGAGAGCCCAACTCAGAACCCATACAACAGAACCCTGTCCCCCCAGAGGAAATATAATATTCTACTGTCCCCAGAGAGCCCAACTCAGAACCCATACAACAGAACCCTGTCCCCCCAGAGGAAATATAATATTCTACTGTCCCCAGAGAGCCCAACTCAGAACCCATACAACAGAACCCTGTCCCCCCAGAGGAAATATAATATTCTACTGTCCCCAGAGAGCCCAACTCAGAACCCATACAACAGAACCCTGTCCCCCCAGAGGAAATATAATATTCTACTGTCCCCCAGAGAGCCCAACTCAGAACCCATACAACAGAACCCTGTCCCCCCAGAGGAAATATAATATTCTACTGTCCCCAGAGAGCCCAACTCAGAACCCATACAACAGAACCCTGTCCCCCCAGAGGAAATATAATATTCTACTGTCCCCAGAGAGCCCAACTCAGAACCCATACAACAGAACCCTGTCCCCCCAGAGGAAATATAATATTCTACTGTCCCCAGAGAGCCCAACTCAGAACCCATACAACAGAACCCTGTCCCCCCAGAGGAAATATAATATTCTACTGTCCCCAGAGAGCCCAACTCAGAACCCATACAACAGAACCCTGTCCCCCCAGAGGAAATATAATATTCTACTGTCCCCAGAGAGCCCAACTCAGAACCCATACAACAGAACCCTGTCCCCCCAGAGGAAATATAATATTCTACTGTCCCCAGAGAGCCCAACTCAGAACCCATACAACAGAACCCTGTCCCCCCAGAGGAAATATAATATTCTACTGTCCCCAGAGAGCCCAACTCAGAACCCATACAACAGAACCCTGTCCCCCCAGAGGAAATATAATATTCTACTGTCCCCCAGAGAGCCCAACTCAGAACCCATACAACAGAACCCTGTCCCCCCAGAGGAAATATAATATTCTACTGTCCCCAGAGAGCCCAACTCAGAACCCATACAACAGAACCCTGTCCCCCCAGAGGAAATATAATATTCTACTGTCCCCAGAGAGCCCAACTCAGAACCCATACAACAGAACCCTGTCCCCCCAGAGGAAATATAATATTCTACTGTCCCCAGAGAGCCCAACTCAGAACCCATACAACAGAACCCTGTCCCCCCAGAGGAAATATAATATTCTACTGTCCCCCAGAGAGCCCAACTCAGAACCCATACAACAGAACCCTGTCCCCCCAGAGGAAATATAATATTCTACTGTCCCCCAGAGAGCCCAACTCAGAACCCATACAACAGAACCCTGTCCCCCCAGAGGAAATATAATATTCTACTGTCCCCCAGAGAGCCCAACTCAGAACCCATACAACAGAACCCTGTCCCCCCAGAGGAAATATAATATTCTACTGTCCCCCAGAGAGCCCAACTCAGAACCCATACAACAGAACCCTGTCCCCCCAGAGGAAATATAATATTCTACTGTCCCCAGAGAGCCCAACTCAGAACCCATACAACAGAACCCTGTCCCCCCCAGAGGAAATATAATATTCTACTGTCCCCCAGAGAGCCCAACTCAGAACCCATACAACAGAACCCTGTCCCCCCAGAGGAAATATAATATTCTACTGTCCCCAGAGAGCCCAACTCAGAACCCATACAACAGAACCCTGTCCCCCCAGAGGAAATATAATATTCTACTGTCCCCCAGAGAGCCCAACTCAGAACCCATACAACAGAACCCTGTCCCCCCAGAGGAAATATAATATTCTACTGTCCCCAGAGAGCCCAACTCAGAACCCATACAACAGAACCCTGTCCCCCCAGAGGAAATATAATATTCTACTGTCCCCAGAGAGCCCAACTCAGAACCCATACAACAGAACCCTGTCCCCCCAGAGGAAATATAATATTCTACTGTCCCCCAGAGAGCCCAACTCAGAACCCATACAACAGAACCCTGTCCCCCCAGAGGAAATATAATATTCTACTGTCCCCAGAGAGCCCAACTCAGAACCCATACAACAGAACCCTGTCCCCCCAGAGGAAATATAATATTCTACTGTCCCCCAGAGAGCCCAACTCAGAACCCATACAACAGAACCCTGTCCCCCCAGAGGAAATATAATATTCTACTGTCCCCCAGAGAGCCCAACTCAGAACCCATACAACAGAACCCTGTCCCCCCAGAGGAAATATAATATTCTACTGTCCCCAGAGAGCCCAACTCAGAACCCATACAACAGAACCCTGTCCCCCCAGAGGAAATATAATATTCTACTGTCCCCCAGAGAGCCCAACTCAGAACCCATACAACAGAACCCTGTCCCCCCAGAGGAAATATAATATTCTACTGTCCCCAGAGAGCCCAACTCAGAACCCATACAACAGAACCCTGTCCCCCCAGAGGAAATATAATATTCTACTGTCCCCAGAGAGCCCAACTCAGAACCCATACAACAGAACCCTGTCCCCCCAGAGGAAATATAATATTCTACTGTCCCCAGAGAGCCCAACTCAGAACCCATACAACAGAACCCTGTCCCCCCAGAGGAAATATAATATTCTACTGTCCCCCAGAGAGCCCAACTCAGAACCCATACAACAGAACCCTGTCCCCCCCAGAGGAAATATAATATTCTACTGTCCCCAGAGAGCCCAACTCAGAACCCATACAACAGAACCCTGTCCCCCCAGAGGAAATATAATATTCTACTGTCCCCAGAGAGCCCAACTCAGAACCCATACAACAGAACCCTGTCCCCCCAGAGGAAATATAATATTCTACTGTCCCCCAGAGAGCCCAACTCAGAACCCATACAACAGAACCCTGTCCCCCCAGAGGAAATATAATATTCTACTGTCCCCAGAGAGCCCAACTCAGAACCCATACAACAGAACCCTGTCCCCCCCAGAGGAAATATAATATTCTACTGTCCCCAGAGAGCCCAACTCAGAACCCATACAACAGAACCCTGTCCCCCCAGAGGAAATATAATATTCTACTGTCCCCCAGAGAGCCCAACTCAGAACCCATACAACAGAACCCTGTCCCCCCAGAGGAAATATAATATTCTACTGTCCCCAGAGAGCCCAACTCAGAACCCATACAACAGAACCCTGTCCCCCCCAGAGGAAATATAATATTCTACTGTCCCCAGAGAGCCCAACTCAGAACCCATACAACAGAACCCTGTCCCCCCAGAGGAAATATAATATTCTACTGTCCCCAGAGAGCCCAACTCAGAACCCATACAACAGAACCCTGTCCCCCCAGAGGAAATATAATATTCTACTGTCCCCAGAGAGCCCAACTCAGAACCCATACAACAGAACCCTGTCCCCCCAGAGGAAATATAATATTCTACTGTCCCCAGAGAGCCCAACTCAGAACCCATACAACAGAACCCTGTCCCCCCAGAGGAAATATAATATTCTACTGTCCCCCAGAGAGCCCAACTCAGAACCCATACACAGAACCCTGTCCCCCCAGAGGAAATATAATATTCTACTGTCCCCCAGAGAGCCCAACTCAGAACCCATACAACAGAACCCTGTCCCCCCAGAGGAAATATAATATTCTACTGTCCCCCAGAGAGCCCAACTCAGAACCCATACAACAGAAACCTGTCCCCCCAGAGGAAATATAATATTCTACTGTCCCCAGAGAGCCCACTCAGAACCCATACAACAGAACCCTGTCCCCCCAGAGGAAATATAATATTCTACTGTCCCCAGAGAGCCCAACTCAGAACCCATACAACAGAACCCTGTCCCCCCAGAGGAAATATATATTCTACTGTCCCCCAGAGAGCCCCAACTCAGAACCCATACAACAGAACCCTGTCCCCCCAGAGGAAATATAATATTCTACTGTCCCCCAGAGAGCCCAACTCAGACCCATACAACAGAACCCTGTCCCCCCAGAGGAAATATAATATTCTACTGTCCCCAGAGAGCCCAACTCAGAACCCATACAACAGAACCCTGTCCCCCCAGAGGAAATATAATATTCTACTGTCCCCAGAGAGCCCAACTCAGAACCCATACAACAGAACCCTGTCCCCCCAGAGGAAATATAATATTCTACTGTCCCCCAGAGAGCCCAACTCAGAACCCATACAACAGAACCCTGTCCCCCCAGAGGAAATATAATATTCTACTGTCCCCAGAGAGCCCAACTCAGAACCCATACAACAGAACCCTGTCCCCCCAGAGGAAATATAATATTCTACTGTCCCCAGAGAGCCCAACTCAGAACCCATACAACAGAACCCTGTCCCCCCAGAGGAAATATAATATTCTACTGTCCCCAGAGAGCCCAACTCAGAACCCATACAACAGAACCCTGTCCCCCCAGAGGAAATATAATATTCTACTGTCCCCCAGAGAGCCCAACTCAGAACCCATACAACAGAACCCTGTCCCCCCAGAGGAAATATAATATTCTACTGTCCCCCAGAGAGCCCAACTCAGAACCCATACAACAGAACCCTGTCCCCCCAGAGGAAATATAATATTCTACTGTCCCCCAGAGAGCCCAACTCAGAACCCATACAACAGAACCCTGTCCCCCCAGAGGAAATATAATATTCTACTGTCCCCAGAGAGCCCAACTCAGAACCCATACAACAGAACCCTGTCCCCCCAGAGGAAATATAATATTCTACTGTCCCCAGAGAGCCCAACTCAGAACCCATACAACAGAACCCTGTCCCCCCAGAGGAAATATAATATTCTACTGTCCCCCAGAGAGCCCAACTCAGAACCCATACAACAGAACCCTGTCCCCCCAGAGGAAATATAATATTCTACTGTCCCCAGAGAGCCCAACTCAGAACCCATACAACAGAACCCTGTCCCCCCAGAGGAAATATAATATTCTACTGTCCCCAGAGAGCCCAACTCAGAACCCATACAACAGAACCCTGTCCCCCCAGAGGAAATATAATATTCTACTGTCCCCAGAGAGCCCAACTCAGAACCCATACAACAGAACCCTGTCCCCCCAGAGGAAATATAATATTCTACTGTCCCCAGAGAGCCCAACTCAGAACCCATACAACAGAACCCTGTCCCCCCAGAGGAAATATAATATTCTACTGTCCCCAGAGAGCCCAACTCAGAACCCATACAACAGAACCCTGTCCCCCCAGAGGAAATATAATATTCTACTGTCCCCAGAGAGCCCAACTCAGAACCCATACAACAGAACCCTGTCCCCCCAGAGGAAATATAATATTCTACTGTCCCCAGAGAGCCCAACTCAGAACCCATACAACAGAACCCTGCCCCCCCAGAGGAAATATAATATTCTACTGTCCCCAGAGAGCCCAACTCAGAACCCATACAACAGAACCCTGCCCCCCCAGAGGAAATATAATATTCTACTGTCCCCAGAGAGCCCAACTCAGAACCCATACAACAGAACCCTGTCCCCCCAGAGGAAATATAATATTCTACTGTCCCCCAGAGAGCCCAACTCAGAACCCATACAACAGAACCCTGTCCCCCCCAGAGGAAATATAATATTCTACTGTCCCCCAGAGAGCCCAACTCAGAACCCTACAACAGAACCCTGTCCCCCCCAGAGGAAATATAATATTCTACTGTCCCCCAGAGAGCCCAACTCAGAACCCATACAACAGAACCCTGTCCCCCCAGAGGAAATATAATATTCTACTGTCCCCCAGAGAGCCCAACTCAGAACCCATACAACAGAACCCTGTCCCCCCCAGAGGAAATATAATATTCTACTGTCCCCAGAGAGCCCAACTCAGAAACCCATACAACAGAACCCTGTCCCCCCAGAGGAAATATAATATTCTACTGTCCCCCCAGAGAGCCCAACTCAGAACCCATACAACAGAACCCTGTCCCCCCCAGAGGGAAATATAATATTCTACTGTCCCCCAGAGAGCCCAACTCAGAACCCATACAAACAGAACCCTGTCCCCCCAGAGGAACTATATATTCTACTGTCCCCAGAGAGCCCAACTCAGAACCCATACAACAGAACCCTGTCCCCCCAGAGGAAATATAATATTCTACTGTCCCCCAGAGAGCCCAAACTCAGAACCCATACAACAGAACCCTGTCCCCCCAGAGGAAATATAATATTCTACTGTCCCCAGAGAGCCCAACTCAGAACCCATACAACAGAACCCTGTCCCCCCAGAGGAAATATAATATTCTACTGTCCCCCAGAGAGCCCAACTCAGAACCCATACAACAGAACCCTGTCCCCCCAGAGGAATATAATATTCTACTGTCCCCAGAGAGCCCAACTCAGAACCCATACAACAGAACCCTGTCCCCCCCAGAGGAAATATAATATTCTACTGTCCCCCAGAGAGCCCAACTCAGAACCAATACAACAGAACCCTGTCCCCCCCAGAGGAAATATAATATTCTACTGTCCCCCAGAGAGCCCAACTCAGAACCCATACAACAGAACCCTGTCCCCCCAGAGGAAATATAATATTCTACTGTCCCCAGAGAGCCCAACTCAGAACCCATACAACAGAACCCTGTCCCCCCAGAGGAAATATAATATTCTACTGTCCCCAGAGAGCCCAACTCAGAACCCATACAACAGAACCCTGTCCCCCCCAGAGGAAATATAATATTCTACTGTCCCCAGAGAGCCCAACTCAGAACCCATTACAACAGAACCCTGTCCCCCCAGAGGAAATATAATATTCTACTGTCCCCCAGAGAGCCCAACTCAGAACCCATACAACAGAACCCTGTCCCCCCCAGAGGAAATATAATATTCTACTGTCCCCAGAGAGCCCAACTCAGAACCCATACAACAGAACCCTGTCCCCCCAGAGGAAATATAATATTCTACTGTCCCCAGAGAGCCCAACTCAGAACCCATACAACAGAACCCTGTCCCCCAGAGGAAATATAATATTCTACTGTCCCCAGAGAGCCCAACTCAGAACCCATACAACAGAAACCCTGTCCCCCCAGAGGAAATATAATATTCTACTGTCCCCCAGAGAGCCCAACTCAGAACCCATACAACAGAACCCTGCCCCCCCAGAGGAAATATAATATTCTACTGTCCCCAGAGAGCCCAACTCAGAACCCATACAACAGAACCCTGCCCCCCAGAGGAAATATAATATTCTACTGTCCCCAGAGAGCCCAACTCAGAACCCATACAACAGAACCCTGCCCCCCCAGAGGAAATATAATATTCTACTGTCCCCAGAGAGCCCAACTCAGAACCCATACAACAGAACCTGCCCCCCAGAGGAAATATAATATTCTACTGTCCCCAGGAGAGCCCAACTCAGAACCCATACAACAGAACCTCTCCCCCCCAGAGGAAATATAATATTCTACTGTCCCCCAGAGAGCCCAACTCAGAACCCATACAACAGAACCCTGTCCCCCCCAGAGGAAATATAATATTCTACTGTCCCCAGAGAGCCCAACTCAGAAACCCATACAACAGAACCCTGTCCCCCCCAGAGGAAATATAATATTCTACTGTCCCCCAGAGAGCCCAACTCAGAACCCATACAACAGAACCCTGTCCCCCCAGAGGAAATATAATATTTCTACTGTCCCCAGAGAGCCCAACTCAGAACCCATACAACAGAACCCTGTCCCCCCAGAGGAATATAATATTCTACTGTCCCCCAGAGAGCCCAACTCAGAACCCATACAACAGAACCTGCCCCCCAGAGGAAATATAATATTCTACTGTCCCCCAGAGAGCCCAACTCAGAACCCATACAACAGAACCCTGTCCCCCCAGAGGAAATATAATATTCTACTGTCCCCAGAGAGCCCAACTCAGAACCCATACAACAGAACCCTGTCCCCCCAGAGCGAAATTAATATTCTACTGTCCCACAGAGAGCCCAACTCAGAACCCATACAACAGGAAACCCTGTCCCCCCAGAGGAAATATAATATTCTACTGTCCCCCAGAGAGCCCCAACTCAGAACCCATACAACAGAACCCTGTCCCCCCCAGAGGAAATATAATATTCTACTGTCCCAGAAGAGCCCAACTCAGACCCATACAACAGAACCCTGTCCCCCCAGAGGAAATATAATATTCCTAACTGTCCCCCAGAGAGCCCAACTCAGAACCCATACAAACAGAACCCTGCCCCCCCAAGGGGAAATTAATATTTTACTGTCCCCAAGAGAGCCCCAACTCCAGAACCCATAACAACACGGAACCCTGATCCCCAATAGGAAATATAATATTCTACTGTCCCCCAGAGAGCCCAACTCAGAACCCATACAACAAGAACCCTTTCCCCCCAGGAGAAGAATATAATATTTCTACTCTCCACAGAGAGCAACCAACTCAGAAACCCATACAACAGGAACCCTGTCCCCCCAGAGGAAATATAATATTCTACTCTCCCCAGAGAGCCCAACTCAGAACCCATACAACAGAACCCTGTCCCCCCAGAGGAAATATAATATTCTACTGTCCCCCAGAGAGCCCAACTCAGAACCCTGTCCCCCCCCAGAGGAAATATAATATTCTACTGTCCCCAGAGAGCCCAACTCAGAAACCATACAACAGAACCCTGTCCCCCCAGAGGAAATATAATATTCTACTGTCCCCCAGAGAGCCCAACTCAGAACCCATACAACAGAACTCTGTCCCCCCAGAGGAAATATAATATTCTACTCTCCCCAGAGAGCCCAACTCAGAACCCATACAACAGAACTCTATCCCCCCAGAGGAAATATAATATTCTACTGTCCCCCAGAGAGCCCAACTCAGAACCCATACAACAGAACTCTGTCCCCCAGAGGAAATATAATATTCTACTGTCCCCAGAGAGCCCAACTCAGAACCCATACAACAGAACTCTGTCCCACCCAGAGGAAAGTTATAATATTCTACTCTCCCCAGAGAGCCCAAACTCAGAACCATACAACAGAACTCTGTCCCCCCCAGCAGGAAATAATATTCTACTGTCCCCAGAGAGCCCACTCAGAACCCCATACAACAGAACCCTGCCCCCCCCAGAGTAGAGATGAACTGGACTAAAATCCGCCAGAGACAGTTGGACAATGCTGTCCCACTACATCTGGGAGACAGGAGAGGACAAGTACACCTTCAGATACTTCCACACGGGCTTCTGGGAGAGCTGTGAGAAACACGTTGATGGTTGAGAAAGGCTACAAGCACACTTTACTTTTCTCTCTCACAAAAAGTTGTAAACTGCTAATATTGTTCTAAAATCTTTCCTCCAGGTGAGAAGTGTCGCAGCTTTATTGAGCTGACTCCTGGTGAAACACAAGGTGCGCTCTCTCTCTCTCTCACTCTCTCTCTCTCCTCTACTCTCTCATCTCTCACACTCTCCCACCTCTCTCTCACTCTCTCCTCTCTCTCACTCTCTCGCTTCCTCTTTGCCTGTGGTGTTTAGTTTTGCATTATGTTATTTTGAGGATGGGCCTCCCATTGATACAGTGTGTGTGTGTTTGGTTTTATTATCCTTGTGGGGACCAGATATGGGGAAGTTTGGACATGTGGGGAAAGGAAAAGGCTATTTTAGGCTCAGGGTTTAGGTTTAGGGTTACAATTAGGGTTAGTGGGTTGAGGTTAAGGCTTAGGGTTATGGCTTAGGGAAATATGATTTTGAATGGGAATCAATTGTTTGGTCCGCACACGGATAGGAAAACAAACGTGTCTGTGTGTGTGTGTCTCCAGGTGTGTTATGGCTATCGGTGATATCTGAGTTCACTTACATCGGTCTATTGGAATGGGCTTTCTGTTGATGTGGTTGGAGTTGTTGTGTTCCCATAAGGAGATACACGCTCTCAAAATCAATGCCTATGCTGCCATTTGCACCGTACTGTCAGGTAATGCCTCTACTCCTTCACTTTCTCCCTCCCTCCCCCCTCCCTCCCTCCCTCCCTCCCTCCCTCCCTCCCTCCCTCCCTCCCTCCCTCCCTCCCTCCCTCCCTCCCTCCCTCCCTCCCTCCCTCCCTCCCTCCCTCCCTCCCTCCCTCCCTCCTCCCTCCCTCCCCCCTCCCTCCCTCCCCTCCCATCCCATCCCCTTCCCTCCCTCCCTCCCTCCCTCCCTCCCTCACCTCCCTCCCTCACCTCCCTCCCTCCCCTGTCTTTACTGTATGAAGCACTTCTCTTGTTCATATCCTTCCATCTCCAGACTTCACCTCTTTATCTCGGTCTGCCTCCCATCCTCTAGCAAGATGTTCAGTTAAAGAATCAATGAAACAGTAAATCAATGCTTTTCTCTCTCCCCTTCCAGGTCTGATGGGGATGGTGGCCCACATGATGTACACCACAGTGTTCCAGATGACTGTCATCGTTGGCCCTAAAGACTGGAGGCCTCAGACCTGGGACTACGGCTGGTCATTCGCGTGGGTATTCATTCACACTCTTAGTAGTGAATAGTAGGGACACTTCTTTCATAGCCCTCTCTCTCTCTAATGACTCCTCCCCCTCTCTCTGTGGTCTCTCCTCAGCCTGGCGTGGATCTCCTTCAGCTGTTGTATGGGAGCTGCAGTCTTCACCCTCAACTCTTACACCAAGACCATCATCGAGCTGCGCCACAAACAGAGGCTCCGATTGGAGGAGGCCCGCGCCGCCACCCACGCCCCTCCCTACAATGAGGTGGTCCCCGGGAGCGGGCTCTACTCTGTCAGCGGCCTATTGCAGTGCCCAGACGGGATGATTGACGTGGCGTGGGCGCCTGACGGGACCGTGATGGGGGTGGGGTGGGAACGGGATGTACCAACTCTGGTGTTGGTAGGAGGGTGTGGGCCAGAGGGCTGTGAGGACTGTGAGAGAGAGATGGATGAGATGAGGAGGCCATGGAGAGGGAAAGAGCTGATTCGCCTTGTTAATAAGTGATGGGTGGGGCTAAAGAGAACAGAGGAGGTCTATGGGTAATGTAGTCACTTTACAGGTACTGTATATGCACCTTGAGTTCTCAAGATGGAAAGAGTAAGACCGAAAAATAGTGAGACTGAGAAAGTGGGAGGGGAATAGTTCTGACATAAAATATGAGAGATCAGGAATGCTGATATACTTCTCTTGCACTGCTTGTGGGGCAGAAGCAGAACTTGATGGACATGGGACACAGGAACTGTGTTGGCTGTAAGAGCTACAGTATCCCCTCTTTGACATTGAACAGAGATCACCTTGACATACATGGTTCAGGCGAACGCTCCTCACATTGTCATTCATTAATACAATAGTGCCTAATGGTAAGGGATGTGTTACAGTATACATGTACACTACCGTTCTAAAGTTTGGGGTCACTTAGAAATGTCTTTGTTTTTGAAAGTAAAGCAATTTAGTTGTTCTGAGAAATGAAGGCTATTCCATGTGAAAAATTACCAAGAAACTGAAGATCTCGTACAACGCTGTGTACTACTCCCTTCACAGAACAGTGTAAAACTGTCTCTAACCAGAATAGAAAGAGGAGTGGGAGGCCCCGAGCACAACTGAGCAGGAGGACAAGTACATTAGAGTGTCTAGTTTGAGAAACAGACACCTCACAAGTCCTCAACTGGCAGCTTCATTAAATAGTACCCGCAAAACACCAGTCTCAACATCAACAGTGAAGAGGCTACTCCGGGATGCTGACCTTCTAGGCAGAGTTGCAAAGAAAAAGCCATATCTCAGACTGGCCAATAAAAATAAAATATTAAGATGGGCAAAAGAACACAGACACTGGACAGAGGAACTCTGCCAAGAAGGCCAGCATCCCGGAGTCGCCTCTTCACTGTTGACATTGAGACTGGTGTTTTGCAGGTACTATTTAATGAAGGTTCCAGCTATAATAGTAATTTACAACATTAACAATGTCTACACTGCATTTCTGATAAATTTTTATGTTATTTTAATGGACAACAAAATGAGCTTTTCTTTCAAAAACAAGGGCATTTCTCAGTGACCCCAAACTTTTGAAGAGTAGTGTACGTAAATGTATCCATGTTAGAAATAGTTTTACCATAACTATCCAATACTTTCTGACCTTTGTAAATCATGCTTTCACTTCATCTGAATGTGTCACATTCTGAAGCAGTAAAATAAACAATCATCTCTGTGTCTATCTGAAGTGGAACTGATGTTATTCATGCAGTCTCAGTCCTGCTCCCCCTCCTCTTCTATAGGAGACATCGACCATATCTGCATTTCTCTATCTGTCTGTGGTAGCTCTACTGTAGATCTATCTATCTGTCTGTGGTAGCTCTACTGTATATCTATCTATCTGTCTGTGGTAGCTCTACTGTAGATCTATCTATCTCTCTGTGGTATCTCTGCTGTAAATCTCTCTTTCTCTATCTCTCTGTGGTAGCTCTACTGTATATCTCTCTATCTCTCTGTGGTATCTTACTGTAAATCTCTCTATTTCTCTGTGGTATCTACTGTAAATCTCTCTATTTCTCTATCTCTCTGTGTAGCTCTACTGTAGAACTCTGTATTTCTCTATCTCTCTGTGGTAGCTCTACTGTAGATATCTCTGTATTTCTCTATCTCTCTGTGTGGTAGCTCTACTGTAGATATCTCTGTATTTCTCTATCTCTCTGTGGTAGCTCTACTGTAGACATCTCTGTATTTCTCTATCTCTCTGTGGTAGCTCTACTGTAGATATCTCTGTATTTCTCTATCTCTCTGTGCTGGCTCTACTGTAGACATCTCTGTATTCTCTATCTCTCTGTGGTAGCTCTACTGTAGACATCTCTGTATTTCTCTATCTCTCTGTGGTAGCTCTACTGTAGATATCTCTGTATTTATCTATCTCTCTGTTGTACTCTACTGCAGATCTCGCTGTATTTCTCTATCAGTGTAGATGAAGGGGCAGAGACAAGTTAAATAATCATTTTTAAGCCTTGAGACATGGATTGGTTAAGTGTGCCATTCAGAGCGTGAATGGGCAAGACAAAATATTTAAGTGCCTTTGAACGGGGGTTGGTTAGTAGGTGCCAGATGCACCGGTTTGTGTCAAGAGTTGCTGGGTTTGGTCCACCACCCAAAGGACGTCCAGCCAACTTGACACAACTGTGGGAGGCATTCGAGTCAACATGAGCCAGCATCAATGTGGAGCACTTTCGAAACCTTGTCAACTCAATATTAGGGGCTGACCACCACTATGTGTGTAAAACACTGTAAATGAGCTATTAGTTCATCAATACACAAGCATAAGAGGACACAAGGCAGATAATTCCCCTGCAGCCAGACAGAGACAAATAAGAGAGAGATGGAACGAGAGATAGGGATGCAAAGATTACAGAGATTTTTCTTCTGTCTGCTTTCTGATGTTGGACAGCAGATTATGACAGTAATCCCGAGTTGGACAGAGAGAAGAAGGGAACGACTGAGGAGGGAAGGGAGGAGTAAGGAGGGAGGAGGATGTGGGGACAAGAAACGGCCTTGGAAATAACATAGGAACATGGACACAAATGTGCACGCACAGGCACGCATAACACATTATAATACACAACACAGCACGTATTTTCATGGTGTCAGAAAATCCGGGATTATTTGACCATGTGTAAATATGATCAAAAACATAAGACCCTTGTCCTTTGTGAATCACATATTTGAATACATGAAGTCACTGTTTGGACAATAGGAACCGTATAGAAACCCTACTATTCTTACTGAAAACAGACCTTTTTTAGGTCACAGACTAATTCGTGGGACATCACGGACACGCACACACACATGCACACACATACAAAATGATTTGCAATACACAGAATTTATGAGAAAAGCTTTAATCCACCATATGCAGCATATAACTCTTTGATTAAAAACAAAAAGACATTTGTAGGATAAAAATCTAAAAGCCACCATCACAACCATGCAAATTCCTAATGGAGAAAAGGTTTTTTATTCTACAGATTTTCAATTTCTTTTCCCAAATACCTGTGTCCAAACTGTTACCATTTATCACATTTGTACATTTCAAGTTTTCCATCTACAGCAACACCATTTAGAGCTTCTTAGAATAATGAAATGTATAGAATGAACAATGGTTACCAAATGATCAAGTCCATGAGTATTCAGGACACTGCAAAACACTAGACCACCATTACTTTTTCACAATCATCTCACAGTACCAAAAAGCTATTGTAACTTCAATCTGATAGGAAAACAGCATTTAGCAGGGATGTTGTATCAATATACAAACAAATAATATACTTGTGCCTCAATGTTTCTGTCGTGTTTATATTGCAACCAAACACTAATTACAATAGTGGCCATCTACCTTCATATTTATCACACCTACCTTCATAAAACAGCCTCAACCCAATAGACATACATGCACAGACAGACATGTATACTATAACCAACATAAACCCTACTTTCTTCAGAGGTACAGTGAAGACAATTAAGACACCGCCATACAAGAGTATTTACACAGAAGAGAAAGACAGAACACTAGAATACAATGACAAAGAGGAGGAGAGGAAGAAAAATAGTGTGTGAAGGAGAAAGAGGGAAGAAGAAGGGATGACTAGTCAGCGATGGGTTCGTAGTGGATGAGACGCATGGCGTTTTCGTTCTCGGTCACCCCCTTGATGAACTCTCCCTCTGCCAACCGGTCTGAGAGGGAGACAGAGAGAGAAATCATCAATAAATAAAGGGAGACACACAGAGAGAAAGACAGAGACAGAGAGAAGTTGTAAATAATTTGTGTTTGACTCCTGAGTGGCACAGCAGTCCCTGGTTCACAAACAGTCCCTGGTTCGAATCCAGGCTGTATCACATCCGGTCATGATTGGAGTCCCATAGGGCAGCGCACAAGTGGCCCAGCGTTGTCCGGGTTTGGCCGGGGAAGGCCGTTATTGTAAATAAGAATGTGTTCTTAACTGGCTTGCCTAGTTAAATAAAGGTTCAATACATGTTTTTAATTAAAACAATTTCCTCTCAGGTGACTGCTGTGTATACACACCCATATACCTGTATGTGTACTGTATATACCATCTGTCAGTAGTTCTTCAACATTACATACTGTATGTGTACTGTATATACCATCTGTCAGCAGTTCTTCAACATTACATACTGTATGTGTACTGTATATACCATCTGTCAGTAGTTCTTCAACATTACATACTGTATGTGTAATGTTATATACCATCTGTCAGTAGTTCTTCAAC